>NC_091929.1:21941842-22056842 GCF_041260155.1 Ptychodera flava | reverse complement strand
TCTCGAATTTTCTCTGTTGCTTAGTTTGTATTTTGTATTTTTAGCTCGCGTGTTCACGCACGTGAGCTAATGTCATAGCGATGTCTGTCTGTTTGTCCGTGTGTGTGTGTGTGTCTGTCTGTCTGTCTGTCATTCTGTTTACACGATAACTAAAAAAAGCAAGAACAGATTTAAGTCAGATTTGGTAGACAGGTACCATATGCTACTTGCTAGAACTGATTAGATTTTGGTTAGTGTGGCTTGCATATTAATGAAATTATGACAATCATTTTTTTCATATAATGGCTTCCCTATGGAGACAGTACTGACAGTGTCGACATTTATCAAGAAATACTGCACAAAATTTCATGAAACTTTTCACAGATGACAATAGCAGAACATTATGATGATACTGTGAGCGTCATGTCAATTATCAACTCATTTGCATATTCAATGATTTTTTTGTAATTAGTGACTTGAGTCTGAAATTCCTGCACCAAATTTGATGATACCTGCTACAAACATTGACCTGATATATATCTAATTGCACTAAGGGGCATTGGGCAGTGTCAAGTTAATAAACAGCTCATTTGCATATTTTATGAAGTTAGTCATATATCTCAAAAACCAGATGTTAACTGAATGTGCTCAGGTGTTTTACAACAGGTTCATTTATAGTAGTACGCTTCACAGAATGTTGGATATCCAGTAAACAGACTAGAAAATTTTAGCATTTACTCAACAGAACAACTTGATCCACTAATGTGACCCCTGAATGGAAGGAATGACGTGTTTTATGCAAATGACTTGTACAGATTTTGAGTTTGACAATATTACAAATTTAGTTATCAAGCATTGACTGCTGATGACTCGACATGTATTGACATTTATCAGACACTACTGGACGCACGAAATAATACAGTATGACATGAATTACTGCATACTTTTTGACTGTTATGAAGTTGTGTAAAACAATTGAACTTTTGACCTGTCTCACTTTACAGTGACAAAACAACGAGCAAGGAGGTGTTACGCAACATTTGCAGACCTCAGGATAATCACTAACCAAAACACAGAGACAGACAAAGACGGATATTGTATATTCTGACAGCAGTTCATAGAGCACAAGACGCGGAGTTGAATACAAACTACTGATAAGACCATACGTGTATACGGTCTACTGCCAGAGTAACTATCTCTGATGAGGATTTATTGTATTATATTTTTCAATATTCCTGTCAATAAATCCAATTCATACCAGTAAAATAGACACCCGTGTGAGGCGTGTAATAAGAACAATCAGATATCTGTTATATGATTATTAGGCAGTGTCTGCAGCAGATTTCATCACATTTGTGCAGTTATTTCAAAGTTATATGACCAATTACAAAACTTCATAAAATATGCAAATGAACTATTTGTTGACTTGACCGTTGTGTCTTTGTAAATTCTTCCATGTTTTAGACTATTAATCGGACATCCATGAATAGATATCGTCATAACTTTATTAAAGGAAAAACTGCTTTAATGTATGTAATGTATTTCTATATTTATTGGAAAAGATTAACGTACTGTGGCATTTATTGTCGTGTTGCAGTTGTATCCAGGACAGGCTGTGCTTTGCGTCTTTCAAATGCCTCATGCACAATTTTACCAGTATTTTTGCCAGTATTTTTGAATTGCGCGATTGTTTCATACTATCAAACAATTTATTGTGTCAGTTTTTTGGAAATTTAAAAAAATCCGCATATCCAAAATTGCAATTAATGGCAAAATGTGAATGATTCGCAAATTACAGAGAAGCAATGTTTCTATCAAAAAGAGATCAACGAATAGTTTACCATCCATTATACAAACACTTAGAAATATACTTCAGTCAAAGTAGTTACAAGACAGAAAGAAAGGTTGGTAAAATTACGCGAAAAAATAAATATACGATTCTAGCACCTTTGCTGGTACGGGTTATACACTGGACCACAGAGAAACATAGACAGAGTCGCAACGCTTGCATGCCTTTTGTTCCATGGTCGTCTCGGTAGACTATTGGCTTTTCATATTAAAATGAGCTTCAAAGGTGTTAAACGTTTTGGAGGCTTTGTTTGTGGTTGATAATTACACGAGATTATGCGAAAAATACGACGAGATGGCATCGTATTGCCAGTCGCGTAGCAACCATAGTTACTTTGTGAGCTCTCAGGCCAGAAACACTGCTTCACGCCAATCAAAACATAACACGCCAGCAGTTTCATAAACATGTCCTTCCTTGACGCACGTGTAAAAGACGGTATGACTGACCGTAAACCATTGAGTAAAACCAGACAGTATTGATAAAAGACTTTCAAATTTGGTTCAAACACACTCATTATATATTCATAAAAATATGAGAGGAATTTTTAAAACGGTAAAACTCACTTTCCTCAAGCTCAAAACACTCCCGTTTTTGCCAGCATGTCAATTCTGCTCAGCACCACACGACAACAACAACACAAACTTTGCCGAACATACTTTCGCTTAACAATTGGCGAAAATCCGAAAATTACCGAAGGATGCATGGTCGGCACTCTTCGGAAAAGAGAGGCGAGAGCAACATGAGGCGAGGCGAACATGGATGGAATACGTAACCGCTTCACTCCTTAAACAATACCCGTTGCGACTCTTTCTATGTTTCTCTGTGACTGGACCAACATCTGTTTTGTTGTCGGCAGATTCATAGTATCATTCTGCAATTACAGTCACAAATTGGGTCCGCCAACAAAACCCCATTCATGTCAAAATAACTCTGTCTTGGTATGTTTAAATATCATTTGTGCATTTTCGTTGTTGAACAGTTGCTTTGTAATTGACAAGATAAAGAATCCGTAGCAAGCAAAGCATACAAATTCCAACAAGGTTTCGACGAAATTATACATTCACCTGCAAAGATAACTAAATTACGGAAGGCTACCTGAAGACATAGCCTCTTCACTCAAATGTCACCTTCGAGAAATACATACTTTGAAGCGGTTCTGATGAATTGAATTGAAGATTGACGATTCGGTTCCAACAACTAATCGCACGAGTTTGTATCGTTCGTTGATAATACTGATCTAGCTATTACGGTGTTGCAAAGCTTTAGCTTTCAAATAATTCTAGTATTGCTCTCCTCAGCAGCTCCTGTCCTTCGAAAGTCCTTGTAACCTCCACAAATGTAATAATCTCCACAAATGTAATATCAACCACAATTGTAATAATATCAACCACAAATGTAATAAAATAGTCAACCATAAGTGCAACAACCCGCAACCACAAATGTAATAAAGAAATTAACCATAAATGTAATAAAACTCAACCATAAATGTAATAAACTTGAACTTGCATATGTGATCATTTGTTTATCAATGCCCTGAGTAAATAATAACTTTAATAAGACTAGTGTAATGTTATTGCATACTTTCCTGAAACTAGGTTTCCTTTCCGAAACAAAGAATAGAATACTTTGAGAACGCTATCAGAAAACGGCGAGGTACTGATCAAACCGTTAGATAATGGAAGTGGAACAGCAGTTCTAGACACTGATAATTACATAATAAGGAAGCGTCAAAATAACTCGTCAATCAGTGATACCACACAAAGTTTATGACAGATGACTCAGAACAAATAACAGAGAAATATAAAACCTTATAACAGACACTTACGACACAAAACATGTTGACGAGAACATATATTTCAATCTAGTAAAAAACAATACGAACACTACCTTGAACACAGTAGAACAAAATTAGACATCCTGGCATCCCTAGTGAAGGAACAAACTTCAAGTGGGAAAACATAGGAATACAGACAATCTATCGATTATTCCACACAATTTATCCACTGAAGACGAATTTTATGCAATTGATTAAGAAAGTACGGCAATTTTCGAAAAAGCGGCGTTAAAGGATCGTAGTGTTATACAGTCTTCCCCACTCTGGAGTAGAGACTGCACTGACATTCAGATAACAGCTGTGTCTCGCCATGACCAATCAGTTATGTACACAAAACAGGGAAACGTAAAATACACTTTCAAATATGCAAAACACACTAAACGCAAACAATCAAGAAATGAATAATGTGTGGAGTTGCTTTCCTTATTACATAGATCAATATTTAAGGGCTAATTCCTCAATTTCAACGACAAAATAGCTTTATTACATTTATGGTTGATAAGTATTACATTTATGGGTGTTTTATTTATTACATTTATGGTAACCATTTATTACATTTGTGGTTGGTGTTTTTATTACATTTATGGTTGATTTTTGTTACATTTATGGGCGATATTACATTTATGGGTGCATTTTATTACAATTGTGGTTGATATTACATTTGTGGAGATTATTACATTTGTGGAGGTTACAGTCCTTACCCTTTGGCATAAAAACCTCTCCCGATGTCAACGCTTTCAAAAGACACTAATAGATTCTAATATATGTTATTTGCAATGGCAACTATAATTCCATAGCCAGCCAGATATCGAAAAAGTAGATATTTCAACACCTCTGTGACGTCATTATTCATAATGTCACTCGTCCGGTTAATGGCACATTGGCGCTCACAAATACTTTCTATCGTGCCGTTAATAGGGCAAACGGAGTCAATTGTTTCGCTAAATTGGAAAGGTTTTTGATAAGGACTCGGAATTTCACTGCTCCGAAACATTTTCAGCATCCAAAAATGACTATAGAATGAAATGTTCTGTTTAGTGCTCACAATACGTATAGAATAAAGCATAGCGGGTTATTCTAGTGCTCTGGCTAAGCATGTGACGGCGTGAACAGAAAAAGCTAAAAACGAGAAGAGGCTGTCACAAATGTTATTCATTCCCCACTGTTTCACATAAACGAAGAAGTCAACAAAAACACATAGCCTTTCCACTTAGAACTTGCAAACCGGATACTTAGAATGCTTGAAATTCTCTTCAGGTTTCAACAAGCCGCATTTTGGACCACTTAAAATCGTAAATGAGAGGATGAATCACAGGGCAAGAAGAAAAAAATGACTGGACGAAATATGGCATTAACGGTGATGGCAGATTTTACTCTGAAACTGCTAGCAGATTTTCTCCCATCATATAGCCTGGACTTTAGCGTAAGCGATAACAGATGAGGTAAAATTGTGAAATATACCCTGAAAAAGTACAATTTTTCAACTTTTGACGTAAGAAGATTAAATATGCAATATACGGGGAAGTATTTGTGATGACACCCGCCTCTGCCACAGTATTAGGCATTTAAGTAAGCTTACAGATATATAATAAGTTATTTTGTCGCTATTGATTGCTATTATGACCCATACAATTAACAAATCCATTTCACAATGGTGCCAGGTGTTTTCGACAGTTATGTAACAATGTAGATCGGATATACGTTTCATCGCATTCGTGGCTTTTAAATACTTCTGTAGGGTGTTCTGTTCGATGGCACAGTATTGTATGTTTTTGATTCGTTATTTGTACAGATTAACCACACTGACAAATTTGCAAGAAGACCTACCGAAAACGTTCCCATCTCGTCGCTCGTCCCAAAGAATACGAATTCCAACAAGGTTCCAACGCAATACGATATTCACCTGCAAAGATGACTAAATTACGTAAGGCTATCTGAAGACATAGCCTCTTCACTCACGTCACGTTCGGAAATAAATACTTTGAAGCGGTTCTGATGAATTGATTTGAAGACTGACGATTCGGTTGCATCAACTAATCGCACGAGCCTGTATCGTTAGTTGATGATACTGATCCAGCTGCTACAGCGTGGCAAAACTCTACTAAAAAAACGATTCAAGTATCATTCTCCTTGGCAGCTCCTTTCCTTCGAAACCCCTTACCCTTTGACATTAAATCTCTCCCGATGTCAACGCTTTCAAAAGATGCTAATAGATTCTGATGTATTAATCTGCAATCGCAACTGTTCAATACTGCCAGATATCGAAAAAATGAGTAGACATTACAACACCTCTGTGACATCATCGTATCACTCGTCTACGTTATGGCGCTTTGGCGGTCACAAATACTTTCTATCGTGCCGTTAATAGGGCAAACGGAGTCAATTGTTTCGCTTAATTTTAATGGTGTTATGATTAGGACTCGGCTCTGCACTACTCTTCAACGTTTTCTGTTAAGTGCTCACAATACTTTGAAATGAAGCATAGAGGGTGATTCTAGAGCTCTGGCTAAGCATGTGACGTTGTGAACAGACAAAGCTAAAAACGAAGAGAAACTGTCATAAATGTTATTCATTTCCCACTGTCTCGCACAAACGAATGTCAGCTAAAACTCGCAGCCTTTCCACCAAAAGCTTGCAAAACCGGATACTTAGAATACTTGAAATTGTCTTCATGTTTCAACAAGCCGCATTTTTGACCACTTTAAATCAACAATTAGGTGGCGAATCACAAGGCAAGAAGAAGAAAATTATTGGATCAAATATGATGGCAGCTTTGCACTTAAACTGCTAGCACAATTTTTCCTCATCTCATACTCCAGACTTTAGCGTAAGCTTAAAAAGGTGAGGTAGAATTATGAAAAAGTACTATTTTTAAAATTTTTACTTAAGAAGATTAAATATGCAGTGTACTGGGATGTATTTATGATAAGATCCCTCTCTGCCACAGTAGTAGGCCTTTACGTAAGCGTAGATATTAAAAAAGTTGTGTTGTCGTTATTGATTGCTAGTATGACCTATATAATTAAAAATCCATTGCACTGATGTAATTGCACAGTAGCTGCCAGCTGTTACTCAGGCGGTGGATCTATCAGAATTGTCCAAGGTGCTTTCGACAGCTATGTAACAATGTCGTTCGAATATACGCTTAACCACAGTCGTGGCTTTTAAATATTTGCGTAGGGTGTTTATCGATGGTACAGTATGATATGTTATTGATTCGTAATTTGTATGTTATGACCACACTGACAGATTTTCACGAAAACCTATCGGAAACCGTTTCCACCTCTCCTTACTGTTCTGCTCTAACAGTAATATTGCGTGTGATGTATGAGAGTGATATGAACGATAATTACCGCCAAATTGTGAGAACTTAACAAATATGTCAGTTTCTCGAATTGGTTCTCTTTCTTGAAACGCTTGCCAAGTTCAAGACAGATATAAAATTGAGCATGATAATGGCGCTGACAATACTAAATATTTGTCCACTTTACATTATATTTACCGAGGTTTCAAAAGCCCTTTTATGACCTTCTCTTGGTCGACTGTTTGTACCAAACAAAATGATCTTGACGCGCAGGGGATGTGACTGTCTTTATTCTATCGATGAACAGTGTAATCGCGTTGAATTTGTCACTTACGCAAATATCAGCTAGCAATTTCAAAAATACCGACTCGGCCTCTCTATTTATTAGAGAATGTTGATCCCGATACGGGGAGTAGAGATGTACCGTACCTGTTGAAAGTCGAGAAGTTGCGAGAGTGATGCATAAAGGCAACCACTGGTGAAAACCACAGGTGAATAGGAGTGAATATGCAACAAGTACCTATGAAACACTTGCAAATACTTCAGGTATGTTATTCTCAAATACTTTTGGGGGGAAGCTTTCCTGCTTTCTTCTAGGTATATCACAACAATACAATCACAGACCCTTATTGGATAGGCTAGTAATTTCCAGGTCACCTCCAGTATATAATATGTTAAAAATAATCCAAAACAAATAGAGACGTACATATCAGTCAATAGGAGTGTGGGATTTTTTTCTTCCCACACTTGCACAGTAGTTGTATTGTACTGTACTTACCGTATGTAGCATTGACCTTTAGGGTTTCGTATGAATTTACTTATTGAATTATGATTACATCTCTTGTGATATTGGACGATGGTAAACTGTGTGTAAACTACATTTGCAAGGGAACCATTTTATTTGAGACTTGTGTATTCATGACATTCTGATTATTACTATGTCAATTAAATTCTTCACGAAATTTTCAACCATGGTCACCGTAAGCTGGTAAATGCACAGGGTATCGCTCATTTTGAAATACTGTCCTCATCCTTGAAAAGCAAAAGGGAAATTATAAAAAGACATGTTTTCTTTCAATTGCAAAGTATTACAGTAAAAAGCTGTTGATATTGAAGGAAATATTAAAGCACTTAGTGATTAACTAAATTTTTTGAGAAATCTCACGGACAAGTAAAGTTCCTAATGAGCTACCTCATCTAAATATTTGATCAGGAAATTTACCAAAAGCTGTCCAGTCAACATCATTATCTCCGTATTCATTTGATAGCAACACAAAGCATATCCCGTATGTTGAATTGTAAAACGTTGAATAACTGAAAGACGCTAGAACTCACGAATATGGATTTGCTGTAGGCCAACACTCAATCTTCCTTGTGATATTTTGTGGTATGACGATAACATATAGAAAGAACGAAATATCCTCTTCATTGAAAGATGGCGGGAACGTAATACAATAAGGCTCAGACTAAATATGTCTGGGATGATAGCAGAAATGACTGGCTTAAACATGATAAGATGATTACCAAAATTACAGAATGTTAAGTACAGACATAGACAAGTGGAAAGAAAGACAACTTATGTAAATATATATTCTCTTCAAGATTTGTGGAAAAAAACAACACCAGATCAAATTGAAAATGAGGAAACTAATGAAATAATGAATTTAGAGCTCTGTGCCCTAATAAAGATTAAGATTGTTGTCCAAACCAAATCGATGTATTGCAAATTGGTCGACTGTTTGAAATTGGTAGCTTTAGTGCATCACAATTTTTAATCAACATGCTTTGCTCCAAATCTTTGGCAAGACGGATAATGGTATCTGTCCTCGGAATGCGACACAATTTTAATCCCTAAGTCATAGTTATTCAATTTGCAGCACGGATGTGCTTTAGTAAAACGTTGATATGCAGGGCATTACGTTGTATGTCTTCAATCATTTCACGCTGAAATGATTATGCATCCATAATCCAGATGAGATGGATAAACTGCAAATACGGAATAGAACATCATATGACATTTAATTTGTTCAAATCATCGGCATTTTTACCCCTTTTCAATTTTAACTATTTGACGATGTAAATGTTAGAAATTAAGATAGCGACGACATTATTTTTCCCAAATAAAACAGTACATATCAATATTTAAGTATTGTTGGCAAAATTTGGTGACAGATGTTGAAGTCAATAGATGGAGTGAGGAAAGAATCATTTAATTTAACATATTAAAAAAGACAGAAGGGTGATTGAGGAGAATCGAAAAATATGGTTTAACTTTATATTATGTGACTTATGAAATATGTAAATATGTTGCAAATAACTGAAAATACAAAGCATATGCCAATTTACTGCAGTTACACAAGAGATAAAATTAGGGAGTGCATCACCCTGCCTAGTTTTGCGTGTATGGAACAGGTCTGCTGCTACGCACACCATCGAAACATGCCTTGTGCCTATCAAAAATTTTAAAATGGCGGCTGTATCGAAACTGGTGATCGCGGCCGAAACAGCTTCATCTACACGAAGAGGCACAGCCAAAGTTTATTTGGCAAAGACTTCAAGTGATTTGAAAGGTACAAAACTGGTGAACTACATGAACATGAATCAAATGCTGAATTTGCTTTACATTTACACAACATTCATAGCCAATTTCTCGGAAGAGGCGATTGTCACCAACAAGACAGTCGCGTAGGCGCAGATCGGTCGATGCTTCATTTAAGGATTTAATCAACTTTCTGTTTGTAGAAGAGTAATGCCGTTTCACATAGAAAGAGAGGCATCGTGTTTGCAGTGACCAAGGTATTCAACAGATGGTCGGAGGTTACTTGCCCCAATAGACTAGACCCTGGTGCACCGGACAACACGATTTCATTGCGCGTTTTCTTAAATTCGGTACAGCTTCTAAACTTTGCCAACACAGAATAGTTGATTACGTCGATAACCGAAACATGAAACACGACAAGCTTCTGCGCAGCTGCCAATAGGAACAATAAGAACTCTACGCGCTGGTAAGACGCTTGATGAAACAATAAAATGTCTAGCCGTGCAAAAAGTAAGCGTCGGCGGTAGAATGGATTATTTTAGACTGCTAGTATTTATGAACAATCCTGTCGAGAGGTATTGAATGCACATAGATATGATATTTCATTTATTCAAATTATCCAAGCTTTGATCCTCTTTCAACTATAAGACGAAGTCAAAGCCACAAAATGTTGATGATGATGTTTTCTTCTAATTAAAAATAATCTTATATCAATCAGTTTGCAAAGAGTGGACATAGCGATGAAGGTTCAACGGAGGAATTAGTCGAACACACAAAGAGGTCAACAAGTAGGGTATGCTTATGGTGCCAAATTATGTAGGGAAACATGAAAAACGTTCAAGTGTGTTGTTTTGATTAGTTGAATTGAAAACAGAATTTGACTTACCAGATAGGATCAACGGTTAAAAGTACATTCGGATATTTTGGGGTTATATGACGAAATACCATGCAAAATGCACGAGGATAAAAGCGCAGCGTATAACCCAACGCGAGGTGTGGGATGATGCGGGTCGCTAATGTCCTAATGCATCATTTTCGGTCCTTTGAATTTCATAATATCCTAATAAATATATCTTCAATTTTTTTATCGTTAGTAGGGCATCAAGTGGTCGAGTGAGTTGTGACTGTTTTCGCGTTATATCACAATGATAGACAAGTGAAAATGTCTATCTCCAGGGGTGAGGCGGGAGTGGGAGTGTCTTGGTCTCAGCACGGGTGTCTTGTTGCCATTGTTTTTTTTAAATATGTTTGACTATGATCTTCCAATAAAGATTTATATTACTTACTGTTGGTGTCTTCGTCTTATGTTAGCATTGGTTTCGTAAAGATTTATTTTCTTCTTCCCTGTATCATGTATTTGGCCCATAATAATCTTACACTAGGTTTTATTACTATGTTGCGTTTATCTGATGCCTTTGATTGCCTGATGCGTCAAAGCAAGCAAAGGTGAGTTACTGATCTGTGTACGCTTTCGTCAGGTTATTACCGGACTAACTTTGACAAAGTCAATAACGAACGTATCAGCAAGGGTATTACAGAAAAAAGGGCAAAACTCTAAAACGTCGTGTCCAGAGGACATCCGTAAGGCAAGTGGATGCTTAATATTCATGTCTTCAGAAACAAGAGTTAGGCAAAATAAATTTGAATGTTATTTTGTAAATGAACAGACAGGGAGACATTCCATAAATGAGAAGTACGCGCACCTAGCTGATGTGTCGGAGGTGTGTTCAAATTCTTCAGGGCACTAACACAGGTTCACTACAAGCAAGACTAGCCCACTCACCGACACCATTAAAACTGCAGCAGCTGTACAACAAGAAGCGCCGCGTTAAACATTAACGGGCAGTGGAATGTATTCGTTGATATCAGGCAATAAAATTTATCCAAAATCTAAACAAGAAGATGAAAAGCAAACACGGAACAGAGTGAAGCATGATATTTTATTTTATTCCGATTCAGAGATTTACGCGTCCTAATCCGCAGTGATAGCATTAAAGGACAGTCATTAAGTTCTTTAATCGGGAATGATTTGTATCACTCGTCTTTAACGATATAACAGCGGACGTATTTGCGACGAGTGGAACACGCGCGTATACAGCTAGACATGTCATTACGCGCACACCAGAATAAAAGTCAGCAGCAAATAAAAAATCCAAAGTGGTATTGCTCCATTCGGGTCTTGCGTTAGTGTAAATTTTCCATTTTGTTTCCAGTTAGTGTTCGGTGAAGTCACATCATCACGTTAATCGATACGTTTTGGAGAGAGAAGATAGAATCACAGAGTTTAACACCATTGCGAGGTAAACAGGATGCATACGGTGATTAAAAAACGACAACTGTTCTGTTAAAGGGAAACCTAAGTCTAGCGACATTGACCGTTTATTCCTTCCAAAATCACCCTTGAATAAAATGCAGCTCAAATTTGCAACATAATTGCACGCGCTGACGACTACGGAGCGACGAAAAGAGACATTGAAGTAGACGACATTTATGAAAATGAGCTCGGAATCCCATGGGCGCGAAAGGGCTCATGGGAGAAGCGTGCGTGACGTCATCGGCGATACAGACGATTGCAGCTTGCAGCTGGAGGAGTACCGTGAACAGTTCAGCGCGTTCGTAAGACGACTCTGGAGAGTTCGGACAGCGATATTTCTGACATCGAGTATTACTTTTCCCCGACTGAAATCAAACCATACTAATTTGAACCAAGATATGTAATAATAGGAAGCATTTCTACACATCGTTCATAATTCCGCGGAGGGAGTCACTGTGCTTGTACTGACCCCGGACTGAGTTGGAGACACTGAGTGACTCTGCGATCCTTCAGCGCTACGTTACGTTTTCTTTATCAGTCGCTTTAAATAATTTTTGGTTCGTGAATGATACGTAAGTCGAGCTTGGTCAGATCTTTAAGGTTGCGAAATCTTCGATATATATCGGAAAATATTTATTCGCAATTTGACAATGTATAGTGTCGTCTTTTTTCGAAATGGTGTCGAAGTCAGATCTACAAAGTGAAGAAATCTCCGAAATAATGGATATTTGCCCGCTATTTAAAACAAAAGTATCGTCTATACTGTTGTAAAGAATGTATTTCATACAAGACCAGCAAAACTCTCGATGATGTCCGATATGTCCTCTGTTCAAGTCCCGATCGCCAAGTAAAATGTATTACATGTAAAGAATGTAATTCGTGCAAGGCGCTCCCCAACTCACGGTGATATCCGATCGGCCTCTCGACGAAGTTCCGATTGTAGTGTATGAAAGTCCATGTGGAAATTTAATGAAAATAATCCTTTACATGTAAAAAATGTATTTCTTGCATGAATAATTCTAATAATGTAAAACATACAGTATTCTTGACTATCGGCCACGGATGCTATGAACTAAGAGTCGGACAGAGGTGGCGGTGGTCAGAACTGTTAGGCACGTGGTGAAATCTCCGATATACATCGGATATTTACCCACATCTTGACAAAGTATCGTCTAGTATCAAAGTTAATGTCCAAAGTCTCCGATATTTATCGGATAAATATCCGTGATTTCGCAGACCCAGCGTGCCGACACCACACAGTGCAAGTAAATCTAGTATCGTCTGGTATCGATATCGATATTAGCCAAGGAGTCCCGGCGCAATTGATATTTATTGGGTAAATATAATATCGGCGATTTCTCAGACCCGGCGTGCCGATCGAGACACATCATTCTCGACAGCGGGCCATCCGGGTACTTGCGGATTCTTACGTCATTTTTGCGTCATAGCGCCGTTGGAAGTTCGAATTTTTCAACCACCAAAAAAATATCCAAAGTTTCAATATACATAAATGACATAACTTTTAGTTCTGCTTTTTCCACACAATTTCTGTATCATTCGCTCTTCTGTATCGTCTGATCTCTCATTCACCTCGTTCGTATGTGTTTCACCTACTGACGTCACTCCGCGGTCGAGAATAGGCAAGAAGTCATTCCAGTATCTTGTTGTAATATCAATATTACCAGGTATAGTCACGAAATTGCCTATATTTATCGGGTATATAAGGGCGATTTCGCAGATCCGGGCTGTCGAGATGAGAGACGCTTTGTGTAGTTTCGTCTTCGGATTTTAGAGTCCCGAAATCGCCAATATTAACATTTATCTGGTTAAAACCGGCGATAGTAGGCTGACTCAGCATGTCAAGATACAAACCGATTGTGTAGTATCGTCTTGTATCGGCATCAGAGTCCCGAAATCCCTTGTAAAACAATAATCCTGAAAGAAGTAGAACATAACTTTGTATCTTTTGAGATTTTAAAACTCGCCCGACTTTCTTTAGTCACTGTCTTCGAAAAAGCAGTTCTGTGGGACGACGATAAAAGCTGACTCCGTTTGTTCTTCCTTGAGTGATTTTTGCACTCAACTGAACAACAGTTAATCATTTTTTATGCTACTGAGCATTAAAGAGTCGTAACGTGCAGAACTGCACTCCTGCAGTCATAGACTCCAATGCTTTGGTAAGCGGTCACACACGTTCGTGTATCACCGATGACGTCACGCACGCTTCTCCCATGAGCCCTTTCGCGCCCATGGGATTCCGAGCTTATTTCCATAAATGTCGTCTACTTCAATGTCTCTTTTTGTCGCTCCGTAGTCGTCGGCGCGTGCAATTACGTTGCAAATTGAGCTGCATTTTATTCAAGGGTGATTTTGGAAGGGATAAACGGTCAATGTTGCTGGACTTAGGTTTCCTTTAATGAAATACGATGGTTTTCAATCGGGCTCGAACCCACAACGCACGGTACCCAATCACCTAGCGCAGAGGCAACAGACAAAACCGCTCGGCTATATCCCCAATCTCAAAAGATTGGGTCAACAACCGAGCTAAGGATGTTACAATTCTGACTGCGCCCTCTCCACTCGCAGTAGAGTTCGTGAAACACTCAACGTGGTACACACACTATCCTACATCTCACACAAACTTTATCGAAGCGAAGCAATGAATAAGCTTAAAGTGGGCGGAAGACAGCCTCGGGGACAATTCAGTCCACCAGAACTATCAACTCAGGATAGAGAATACGATGGTTTCAATCGGGCTCGAATCCACAACGCACGGTACCTAAACACCTAGTGCAGAGGCCACAGACAAAACCGCTCGGCCAAATCCCCAATCTCAATCAAAGTGAGACTTGGGTGGACACCGTGGCCAATGGGTATGTGTGAAGACAGTGCAGTGGAAAATAAAATTTAATGCAATGAAACACTGAATGCAGTATTCTTTGGGAACAAATATTTTAATGACATATCAAGAACGAATAAAAGTAATTGACTAGATAACAACACTCTTCATGTGATTATAGGGCTAGTTTTATACTTGTTGATGTTTGATGACGGAAAGGAACACAAAAATAACTAACTTAAACAATCATTATAAAAACTATGAATAAACCTCAATAGCAACAAAATTCCGAGCAAAACATTACACTATAATATGGTTCAGAGTGTTAGTTTACAAAGTTCACTCAAAATGTACTTTGAAAACGATAGTATTTTGACAGCCGTACCGGCAGCTACTTACTAAAGTCTGTTGAAAAAGAGTACTAAATATCGTTGTTTTTCAGGTCAATAAGTGATTGAATCAAAACAATGTGTCATGAAACGGTAAAACAACAACTGATAAATAAGTAATTTTTCTCAAGAGTGACTTGAAACGCCTCGCCTGAAAGATAATTTCATCCCGTTCCACAGAAACTGACTGCGTTTTCGAGCGCCGTAGCTATGAACAATAGGTCTGGGGAATCCCCGCGAAAATCGCTCACACTCGTCCAAAACATTGATCGTTCGCTTTTGAGCTGCATGATTCAGCTTGTACAAAATATTTTCATTTTGTGGATAATAAATTAAATTTCTTACTTTTTTCTTTTGTTTGTTAATTAAAAGTCATTTGAATGTTTTAGATGCTTTAAAAAATTCAAAACCCGCTAAAAAGCGACTATTTGGCCAAAATTCAAACGAAAAAGCACGAAAATAAAGCTCGAATCATGGGCTATTTATATATGAATACTTTCAGTCTCTTGACGCTAACGCTCAAATGCAATAGAACGCTGTGTATACACAGGCTCAGTGGGCTAAAAATAGAAAATTGAAAACATGGCGGCCACTCTCGCCGATGCACGACTTTTGCATCAAAATTTTTCGCTCATTTTCGTTCGTATGACCTTGAAACTCCAGGAAAGGACTGAGAAGAAAGGGTTACCATGAAGTATTGAGGTATTTGCTGATAATTTGTCAAATTAAACGATGCTTCGAAAATTCTCACAGCGCTTTCAGAAGCTGTAGCATGTTCGTACTTAGTCTGTCAGACATGTGACTCCGATCATACGAATTTCCAAAATACCACTTGATACATTTATTTTATTCCAAAAATGATCACACACATATCAGTATTCATGATGTGGTTTTCATGATGTACACAGTAAATCTTATGAATTGGACGTAGTTCTTTTTCGAGTACAAGATTGAATTGTGCACCAGGAAAAGATCAATGTCATAGAACACTGTGTATACACAGGCTCAGTGGGCAAAAAACAGCGAATTGAAAACATGGCGGCCACTCTCGCCAATGCACGTTGTTGCATCAAAACTTTTCACTCATTTTCGCTCGTATGACTTTGAAACCCCAGGAAACGATCGAGAAGAAAGGATTACCATGAAGTATTGAGGTATTTGCTGATAATTTGTCAAATTCAACGAGAAAAAATGCTTCAAAAATTCCCACAAGCTTACACACTGAGCACTTTCAGAAGCCGTAGCATGTTCGTACTTAGTCTGTCAGACATGTGACTCCGATCATACGAATTTCCAAAACACCACTTGATACATTTATTTTATTCCAAAAATGATCACACACACATCAGTATTCATGATGTGGTTTTCATGATGTACACAGTAAATCTTAATGAATTGGACGTAGTTCTTTTTCAAGTACAAGATTACAATCGTTCACCAGGAAAAGATGATATAGGAGCATAGGGACTGTGATAGGAGTAACAAGGACGGTAGCAGATCCAAAGTTCAGATAATTCTCACCGCTAGGTGACGCTATACAAAAAATTTCATTACTCATACTTGGCACGTTTTTTTTACCAGTACATGTATGTCCAAATTTGAGCCATAATGAGCATTTAATTAATAAGCCACACCCACCAAAATCTAATCAGATCTAGATCTTATCATAACCATTCTACATACCAAATTTCATACAATTTGACTCCGGGGTTCTCAAGTTATGAGTGGAACAAAATCTGTCTACGGACGGACAGACCGACGGACAGACGGACACACACACAGACATTGTGGCGACATAGGACACCTTTGGCGCTTTGCGCCACGGTGTCCAAAAAGCTGGGTTCAACATCCGAGCTAAGGATGTTACAATTGCGACTGCGCCCTCTCCACTCGCCGTAGAGTTCGTGAAGCACTCATGCTAGTACACACACTATCATACATCTCACACAAACTTTATCGAAGCGAAGCAATGAATACAACGCTAATGTCACCAGATGAGTCGATCAAATGCCAAACGACACGCTTTGACAAGAATTCAGCGCTATTTATTACAGCTTAGTATTTCTTAAAAGAATAATAGCTCTCTTTCTCAAAATAACATTTGTTCCATAACACAAGAACATGCTCTCCTTCTGTCCCCTACAATAAGTTCACACATATAACGTAGATGTTTCACTGTATAAAATGTTGATTTTTTATCGTTGCTAAATTGATTCATTAGGTATTGACTAAAGTTCAAAGGTCAAAAAGAACACTGGAAAATACACACAGTACTGTGATGTTTTGTTCGATATAGTTTACGGTGTGGAAAATAAAACTATTTTACAAAAAACAGCAAACCACCCAAGTTACAATGGAAATATACCAAAAGTTGCACCTTATGCAGTTTTAATGGATGTAAGGCTAGAAAAGGTAATGATTTATAGCACCTGGATTTGTTATTGATACTTTTGAAGGATGTCTGCATATGTAGCAAATTCTCCACATTTTAATGATATGATGCTTAGAAACTTATGTGACTTAATATGTCAAACTACGTAATGCAATCCGTCGCAGCGAAACTACTTTACTTTTACTACATATTAGAGTAATATTGCATTTAATGGTTAGCTTAATAAGAATCTGTGTTAGCGGAAAAGTGAGGGCATTTTGCATCATGTTTGCAGTGAACTGGATAATGGATAAACGGTCGGAGGGCTGTTAGGTCTGGACAAGAGAGTACTGGACAGTGTGGGTGCTCTCTTGTTTAGTGATCAAATGCACACTTCTCAGCTTTGCCAACTCAGGCAGGTCAAATATATCTTTAATATCTTCCGGTTTGAAAGAAGATTTACAACGAAACGCTTAGCATTTCGTAGAGTCGCAGTGGAAAGTGGTGTGTATACATTAATTTCAGACTGCAAAGATTTGCCCTATCCAGACAAGTACGATAATCTTTTAATGAAGAAAAGAGCGTGCAAATGACGTTTATTTTATACAAATTATTGATACTTTGAACCTCTTTCAACCTTGTACATTTGACGGGATCACTTCCTTTAGGTAGGAAATACGTTATAATAGAGCATAGCAAAGATTAAAATACTGATTCAAAACTTTGTCGACTCCAAACAAGTTGATTATGTCGATAACCGAAATATGAAACACGTGCACAGCCGTGAATCGGAACAACAGGAACTCTACGCGCTGGTATGACGCATGATGAAACAATAAAATGTCTGGCCGTGGAAACAGTAAGCGTCGGCGGTAGAATGGATTATTTTAGACTGCTGGTATTTATGAACAATCCTGTAAAGAGGTGTTGAATGCACATAGAGAGGTGTTGAATGCACATAGATAGGTGTTGAGTGCTATTCCATTTATTCAAATAACCTAAACTTTGATCCTCTTTCAACTATAAGAAGACTTCAATGCAATAAGATAGTGATGATGGTGTTTCCTTCTAATTAAAAATAATCTTATATCAATCAGTTTGCAAAAAATGGGCAAAAAGTGGACAGAGCGATAAAGGTTCAAGGGAGGAATTAGTCGAACACGCATAGAATTCAACAAGTAGGGCTAAATATGCAATGGTCAGTAATTACATAGGAGATGTCAATTTTGCAGGCTTAATTGACAATTTGAACAATTTGAATTAAAATTGTATTAAGATGAGTAATGAAACTCTGTTTTACGCTAAATGTAAAATTGTTTCAAAAGTACGGCTAACTGAATCTTGATTCCATTTTGCGAACATATGATTATGCTAATGGTGCCAAATTATGTAGGGAAACATGACAAACAGAACTTGATTTACCAGATAGGATCCACGGTTAATGGTACATTCAGATACTACGACGTTATAGTACCAAATGCCATGAAAAATGCAAAAGGATATCATCATATCCTTATTAATTTGTGTTCCACCTTTCATCGTTAGTAAAGCATCAAATGACCGAGTTGTGACTATTTTCGCGTTATATCACAATGATAGCCCACCGAAAATGTCCGTCCCCAGGGGTGGGGCAGGGGTTGGAGTGTCTTGGTTCAGCACCGGTTTCTTGTTACCATTGTTTATTTTAATGTGTTTGACTATGATATTCCCAATAAAGCTAAATACTACTTACCTCGGGTCTCTTGGTCTTATCTTAGAACTGTTTTGTAAAAATTTCTTGTCTTCTTCCCTAAGTCATGTATTTGGCCCGTGATAATCTTACGCTAGGGTTTATCACTATGTTGCGTTTATCTGATGCGTTTGATAGCCTAATGCGTCAACGCAAGCAATGGTGAGTTACTAATCTGTGGACGATGTCACCAACTTAGACAAAGTCAGTAACGAGCGCACCAACAAGGGTATATTAGAAAGAAAGGCGAAACGCTGAAAGGCCGTTTCCAGAAGACATCCGAAAACCAAGTGGACACTTAATATTCATGTATTCAGAAACAAAAAGGAGGCAAATCAAACTTGAATATTTTGTAAATGAACAGACTGGAAAGTAAGACATCGCACAAATGCGCAGTATTTACACACCTTGACGACGTCTCGGCGGTGTGTTCAAATTCTTCCGAGATCTAACACGTTCATCGATACAAAGCAAGACTAGGCCCCTCACAGACACCATTCAAGCTGCAGCAGCTGTATAACAAGAAGCGCCTCGTAAAATGTTTATGGGCAATGGAATGTATTCGTTAATATCAGACGGTAAAATTTAACGAAAATCTAGACAAGAGGGCTTGACTGCAAATGCAGAAGAGAGTGTCTTATCATATTTTATGAGATTTACGTGTTCGATGTGTGTCCTAATCCAGCAGTGACAGCTCAAAAAACTTCATTTAGTCTATAATCTAAGCCGACTGGCAATGATTTAAATCACTCGTCTTTAACGATATAATTGCTGACGTACATGCGACAAGTTTAACTCACGCATGTGCAGCTATACATGTCATTAATGGCACACTAGAATAATAGTTAGCAGCAAATAGAAATCAAATTGGTATGGCTCCATTCGGGTATTGCGTAAGTGTAAATGTTTCATTTTGATTCCAGTTCGTGTTCGGTGAAGTCACATCATCACGTTAATCAATACGTTTTGGAGGAGAAGATAGAATCACAGAGTTTAACACCACATTACGGGAAAGCTCCATTAATTTCACGTCAATTTCACGTCAATTTCACAGACAAGCCTTTCCTACAATGGCACTACAATGGAACCAGCTGGATTAGATAAAGATAACAATGGAACATTCACACCTTGGGGATTAAAGTCTTCTGTTTGTCACCCGAGTTAGTCAGGCAAGGACTCGGGTTTCAAGTACCATGCAAGTTAATGCAGCCTTCCCCTAATAATGGCGAGGCAAACAGAATGCAGATGCGAACTGATTAAAAAACGATTTAACTGTTCTGTTGGAGAAATGTCAACAAAGTAGTCAACAAATACCAAATGACACGTTTTGTCAAGAATTCAGCTACATTTATTCCATTTTAGTATTTCTTTAAAGAATAATAGCTCTTTCTAAAATAATATTTGTTCCATAACATAAGAATATGCCCTCCATCTACCCCTACAATGTGTTCACACATACCTTCATAACCCTCAAAATGTTTCACTGTATATAATGTGGAGTTATTTATTAAAATTGATATATTAGGTGCGGACTAAAGTTCATAGGTTAAAAAGAACACCTTAAATTACACACTATTATTGACGTTTTGTTTGATATACTTAAAGAGTGGAAAATAAATCTCTATTTTACAAAAAAATTACAATTGAAACATAACTGAAGATGCACCCTCATCCAATGCAGTTTTTATGGGTGAAAGGCTAGACAAGGCGATTATTTATATCATCTGGATTTGTTATTGATACTTTCAAAGTGCTTTATGATGTTTGCATATGTAGCAAATTAACACCACATAGCGTTCCATGTGAAACTAGGAAATGCAATCTGTCATAGCGCAAGTATTGTACTTTTACTATTCATTGTAGTAATATCGAATTTAATGGTTGGCTGGTAAATAAGAATCTGTGTTATCGGAATAGTGAAGGAGTTTTGCATGACAATAGATGGATCATGTTTGCAGTGACCTTGATAATGGATGAACGGTCGGAGGGCTGTGACGTGAGGTCTGGACAATAGAGCACTAGACGGCGTGGATGCGCTCTTTTTTGGTAAACACATGTACATTTCTTAACTTTGGCAACACAGGCAAGTCAAATAATATATATTTAACAGAATTATGAAGCAAAGCTAGCTCCCACGCAGCAGCTGTACGTTTCGGTTCGAAACTTGATATACGATGCATGAAACGCGTAACATTAAGTACAAACGTAGAAGAGAGCGGAATGTATTCATTGATTCAGACTGCAAATATTTGCCCTATGTGGTGACAGAACGTTAAGATAAAGACGGAATTAGGAAAGAGTCATTTTCATTTCAGCACCGCAAAAATACATACAGAAATAGACGCAAATTCACTATAAACGATTGAGCTCTTCCGATACAGAATATTTTGACTAAGCGGTTAATTGCACAAAAATACCACAAGCAATACAATACCATTATTGAGTAAGGTACCAACCGAAAATACTAGGCAAGAATCGTGTTTCTGGTCACGTTCCTCGCACATACATTTTAGGTGACGATATCTCTGACATTTTGTAAAATTTTATGATTTTTGTAACAGAGCATAAGCTCATTTACAAGTTTTACTCACATAAGTTTGTTTTAAATACACATAATTACTCTTATAAATAAGCCTTGCACATAATACTAATTGCTATTGTTGGCGAATGATTTAATAACCGGGCTGCAATTCCAGTGGTCAACAGTAAAATTTGACAAAAGAAGCGTACTGGCTAAATCAATAAGTTGAACACGATACATTTGAAGTAATTTAGGGGGACAAGAAACTTTATATTACATACAAGCAATCAAAATTGACTGTAGAATTAGCCGTAAAATTCTACGTTCACACAAAATTAATTCTGCAACAGTGTAAAACTCGTTCGAGATACAAGTAAATTAATTCAAGACTACATAAACTTATTTCAGCAAGTTCAATTACACAAAAAATGGAAAGCTTTTTCGATATACTGATAAAATTTATTCTAGGCTAAATAAAATTAATTTCAACATATAAAATTAATTTTAACAGATTAAATTAGTTACAAGAAAATATAAATTTAATTCAAAATACCAGTAAAAGTAATCCTATGCTACATAATATTAATTCTTGGATGTAAGATTAATTTGATATATGTTTAATTAATTCAAGGACTATACAAAATTAATTGCCAGTACTAGTGAAAGTTATTCGAGACAACATAAAATTAATTTTGACACATTAAAATTAATGTGACATAATTTTGACCACAACGGCCTCCTTATACCATTTCCATTCATAAAAGACTCTTCGCGATAATTAGTTTATTGAGGCTACACACTTTTATGAGATCACTGTTATAGCATCACGCAAATTTGTGTGTCCCATGCAGACAGTGTGTCCAGGGAAATTGAAATCAACAGCATTACATACTAAGTTGTCAAGATTGTACATGGATCAGTGCATGGTAATGTTACACAGTGTGCCAATGGTAAACTCTCATTTACAACCCCAGATAGAGCTGGTTTTGCCTTTGTACAAGCAGAATTTCTGACTGTATCAAGTGGACTTAATCAACAGTACAGTGGCCATTGGTGTATTAACAATGACTAGGGAAGGGACTAGGACACAGGACATACAGGACATTTAGATTATTCAAGTTCTAGGTCCACAATACAATACGATATGCATGCGCTCTTGCTCGTAAGCGAAATGCTTGTTTCTAAAGTTTCGAACACATTTGTGACAAAACAGTAACATTAAAGTGGCACTCCCACTTGGTAACATTCTTAAAACACATTTTTTAATGCTAACGGTTGATATTAGTGATGTAGCGACTGCGCGCGGATTGCGAGATATCGATAAAAACATGCCCTCAAAAAAGTGAAAGTTTGAATTCTGGTGGTCCACCTAAATTCAGCTCCCGAACATCGAACGTTCGGCACTAGGACCATTGTCAACTACGGTATGGAGTACGAGTTTACGTTGACGCTGCTGTACGCCACAGTTCCACTCGCGTTGGTGATCGGTCACGCCCCGTGGGAAAAACCTGAGTCTTACTGACTTGGCGACAAAAGAAAAACAATACAAGTTTACATCGACAAATAAAGACGGGTAAATTATTCACTCTCCCTGCATTTATTTTACCATACTTGGGCAGATGTAGGAGAACAACATGTCAAACTGTTGTTGGATAATATGAGCTGCAACATGAACGGTATTTTTATCAGGATGAGATAGAACCATGTCCCACAAATCAAGAAAACGCACACCAATGCCACCAAAGACTCTCCGTAGCATTCTATTCATGTCATAGAAAAGATAATTTCCACTATGAACACTCTGTGTAACACTGTTATTATCTCGAGGATGTGCCAACTTGATAATGACGATTGAATTCGGACATCGCTCAAAAAGTCGAATGACTGAAAATTTGGTTCGGTAAATTCTGTCAATGTAAGCTCTGACTGACCACGAAGCATAGTGGAAGCCGAAATTAAATACTACAACCGGGGTGTAGGATCTACACAAGGAGACATTGATCTTGTCGATAAAATCACTTTCAAAAGCCACTTCTTCAACCTTCTGAACAGGAAAACCTGTACGTAGTCCAAAAAATTTACAGACTGTTTTTACTATCTCACCCATAATGTCCTTTCTATTGAAAACACGATTCAATTGTAAGAGTGTGGAGTCTCCTATGAAGAAGAAACTTTTGTCTGACGTACAGTTTAACCTTAATTGTGGAGTCCATTTCTGACTTTTGCACATCATTGGTACAAATGTGATGTTGTTCAGCCAGTAACCGCTCGTCATGGCAACAGGAAGATCGGGTCCACAGGTGGGTAGTTTCAACTCCGTTCTAGAGTCTGGAATAAAACGATACAAATTGACATGAAATCATTATGGTCAGTCGTCAATCAATGCTTTCCTTGTGGATAGCATGAGCATGAACTCAAAATGCTGTGATATTTCAGAGTATGTTGCATTTTTCTCTAAATTAACACCTTTCGGTAACATATTTGCCACAAGGATGTAATTCATTAAAAATGTTATGATCAACACCATGCGTAATATTCAGCATTTATAGCTTTCATTGAACTAAAGTTACAAGAATTGAAGGGGCCCGGGCAATTTACATTGTTGGAAAGGTCAGTTTGTCAGATTATTGTGTTGACTGGACATTTGCGACTGGAAGAGTTGGTACGGTTGTCGAAAAAGTACATTTGCTTGTTTTTGTGGATATGACTATTCCTTCAATGGAAGATTGGTTGACATTTCAATTATTTGTTAAATGAAGCAGATTTTAAACTATTCTGTTTTGTCAAAAAATGATGGTTGTGCTGTTTGCATAAGTATCATTGACAATGACATACTCTACAGAGGATACTTTTGCTGAAAATATTACCATTTCGTCATATCTCAAAAATTATTGAGAATTTTCTAAAAGGCATGCTTACCATTTGCTTGTTGATAAGAGCGTGGTCATTATTGTCAGAAAAAAATATGGTGATATTTAGATTGCTCTTATAGTGAGAGTATCTGATCTCTAAACAAATAATTATTAGTTATGCAAGCCATTCCCTGAAAAAATAATCATTTGCTGCCACTTCCAATAGAATATATATATAATATATATATATATATATATATATATATATATATATATACCAGATTTGATTCAAATCCCTTGAGCTATCGTGCACACTGACAGACAGCCAGACAGACAGACAGACAATGGTACATCAATAGCTCACGTGTATGAAGAAGTTAACTATAACAGTCGACTTACCTTCTATTTGCACCTTTATAGGGCACGCTGAAAATGTTGCATCTCTATAATTTCTGTTGAATATACACAAAATTCGATTAAGGTGCTTAATGATCAGACAAATACTTCCAGTTCAACAAATATTAAAAAAACCTGAATCTCTGCCAGCTTGCCACATTTAATCGTATTGCAAGAAAAATTGACGAGCATTCCGAACGTTATGGTAATACGTCCTTCTGCCAAGTTTGATTGAATTCTGGCAATCATGTCAGAAAAACTGGCTCCAGATTTTAAAAATGGCCTCCGATCGTACGCATGCACTCGACCCTGTTGCAAAACAAATTAAAATGCAGTCATAACATAGTGCTATCTTTGTGCAACCATTGGGTTACATCATTCAGGGTGTGTGTAAACTATACCCATTCGCACAAATGGCCACTTGTTGCCCATTCATTGGATGACAAAATAAATCAATCTGCACATGCTTGCAATAGTGTTTTGTCCTAATACCAAGTTTATAGACAAATCAGTTCGGTCATGTCCGAGAAACAGCTCCGGACAGACATATGAATTCACGGACGGACGGTCAAAGCCAAATGCATAAATCCTGGCTCTAGACTTTTTCAGGCGGTGAGCAATGATAATTATTACTTATTAATTCTATAAATTCTTTGGTTTATTTAAAGATCTCTCTTTCATGTTGTTTTTCTTGTCATTACACATAACATCAAAACTTACCCTTCAAACAAGTATTCCTTATCCACAATCGTTACGGCGGCTTCTGCTAGCATCTCCAAGTTCTGAATGTCTTGGCTGGTACTTGCTAGCGTTCCGCACGCTAAAGATTCCGGTTTCTCACATAGTAACACAGTTTTACCTAAAGACCAGATATTTCCATAGCTACATTTGTTATTCCAGTGCCCTCCATTCGTTGTCGTACAGTTACTTTTTTCCGACACGTTTCCATCGCTGAAAACGGCAGACCAGAGAATCCGTTTTTCTCTGTGTCTAAAGTTGTTGTAGAACAAGACAGCCTCTCTTGTTACATACAGTGTAACGTTAATGAAGGCGTCTCCCGTCCATCCCGCATAGAAGTACATACTGTATGTACCATTACCATAATCAACTGTCCTTCCAGCGGTGCTTTTTTGTGAAATCTCGTTCGACATTACCCCTAACAAAAAGTCACCTCCCCTTAGACGCTTGCTTCCATGTTCATCTTTTGTTTCAATGATGACATGTATAAAATCCCCTTTTTTGTATTTCGTTTTCTTGTCGTGGAGAGTTACCCTTAAAAGAGAGAGAGAGAGAGAGACAGAGAGACAGAGAGAGAGAGAGACAGAGAGAGACAGAGACAGAGACAGAGAGACAGACAGACAGACAGACAGACAGACAGAGACAGAGACAGAGAGACAGAGAGTCAGTACCATACAGAATGTTGATACATTAACAAGAGTTGTACCAAAAACTCTGTTTTAGTTACTCATTTGGTAATAACAATAAATAAGTAAATAAGAGCGGATATAAATCAATTTATAATCTGTCAAACGAGAGAAGTTAAGAATATTAATAATTTTCATGATTTTGAATAAAAGAGTAACATGTTGCTATGTTTAGGAAAGGCTAGACGCACTTAAGGCGATACCGAATGATTCAAGTTTCTAGGCAGCGGTTGCTAAGGAAAATTTGTCAAATCACGAAAATAAAGTTTTTGTACAGCAGATGCATGGTTGCCGGTCATGGAACGCATGACGTCATAGATATGCAGATTAGCACAGCATGTTTTTGAAAAGATTAAGCCACTCCAAATTTGCTCAAAATCCCCTAAAATTTTAAGCAATGATACTTGACATACTCATTCACAGTCCCGGACATGGATTAGGTCAGCCTTGAAACAAACTACGTTTTGAAATGACAAAAATCTACTTTGTAATTTTGTACAATTGTTTTCCTATTCCTGTCATATCTCAAAAATTATTGAGAATTTTTTAAAAGGCATGCTTAGCCTTAATTATCCTGGTGGCGTCTACAATTCTGCCTAAATTCATTTCAACAGACGGAAAATTGGCCGACTTGAAAGCTTTTAAACATTTGCAAGAGCAGAAGGCGACAGTGCCAGGAAGCTTTATAAATCGTAACGATTTTCACGCGCCATAGCACGCATTTGGAACACTGCCAACCTTAGCTACCGCCCGCAAGTTGAATCCTTCGGTATCGCCTTAACTTCGCTCGAAAGGTTACATAAATTATTGGAGGAACCAAACGAAAATACAGTTGTTTTGTAGGATTGATGAGTCTCCGTGTTTGTATATGCTCACGTGTTTGCTAAGGTGACAAGGGAAACCTTTTAGAGTACGCCTGATTAAATATGTGTTTAATTTTTGTTGGTGCCTTGACTAACTTTTATTTACCATTAAAAGAGATAAAGCCATTGCAGTAACTTAAAACTGTTGAATGGTTTCCAACAAATTTAATTTTTATTGTGCTATACCCTTGCACCATTCAACTCGGTTTTGACATAGCAGCATAATTTGCAATATTCCCTGCTGAAGGCTTGTATACACTAGGGGTAGGTACAAATCCGACACATAGTGCGTCCGTCAGGTATATTGTCTGATTCAGTACGCCTAACGTTATCATGCGTTGTCAAGACTCATTCACGCTGACCCGTGCTCAACTATGCCTTACTTGGATTTGAAAATCGACGTCTCACTGAAGGAATCAGGGCCAACTTCTAGCGGTTTGTGACTTTTAGGAACTCGTCTTCACCGTGTAAGTGCTTAAAGGACCATTCGTATTCTTGAACTATTCCAATCCACTCCATGCCAAAATGATCGTAGTTCAGGTAGGGGAACTTGACATCATATTCGGGAGAGGATGCAGTTTTCTCTTTATTTATCACGTCTTTCTTGTATCCTCCGATAGTAGTTCTTTCTGGTTCTGTTGTGTTAATAGTCCTGTCTGTTGTTTCCATGCCTTCTTTGAAGATCGGATTGACCCTTTTTTCCTAAATTAAAATGCACCACATGACCCACGCTAGGTAAATAGTTGAATTAATTCATCGATTCAATTAATTATTCCTTGTATGCCTTTGATACAGTCTCATGATTTACCTTAAAAAACATACACACAGGTATATACACTACGGCCCAAAGGCGCCCCATTTTGTACGTGGAGTGCGCGTTCAGAGAGTCAATTTCACCCCCAGCGGCATGTTGAAAATTTCGCCGTGTTTCTCTGCTGCACAGCTAAATATTAATGAAAGAGTAACAGGTCCTATTTCCCGTATATGCTGCCCTTACAATTATAATATATTGGGAAGAATTTCACATGGGAATTCCAAAAATACGTAAGCGAAAACAGCCATATGCAAAATCAAGTAAAAACACAGTCAACAGCAACACGATCTTCTACTCGTCATTTCATAAAATAAGAGGGAAACTCAAAAAAATAAAACCATAGAGTTTTAGTTACCTTTCATGATACAGGGCTCGAAATTAACTTTTTTCCCAGGTAGTCCCATTGGGCTACCATTTTCTGAAGTTGGTAGCCCAGTGACAAAGTCTGGTAGCCCATGCATGTTTTTTGTAAAGGATATTTTATTTATACCTAGACAAAGAAAGATTTATTTTGCATGATTCTGTCCAGGAAGTGAATTTTCTAGTCATTTAACATCAATACCTGCAGATCATAGTCTTAGGAGAACGGTATAGCATGTGTAGTAGATAACAGTGACGCCTCAAAGTTTGACGACCAATTCACACATACGCATAGCTTATACGCAAATCTTGATGTTCGCCATGACAACGAATTTTTACTCAGCACGTGTAAACATAACATGGCTAAAGATAGACTGGCTATGAATTTCAGTATAACAAATTGGTACAGTCATGTTCCTAATACTTTCGTGGCAATTTTGGCTATATTTCTCCACCATAGTACACTATCATGGGATGATCTCGTACACTTCGGAAAGCGTAATTTGTGGATGGCCCGACAGCTTTTTCTTTGCAGGTTGAATAATTTTGTGTTTAATTGTGATTAAATAACTATGAAAATGAATTTCATTGGCCATCATTTCCCGAGCCTGTCATCCAAGTACATCTGTTCAGATAATGATATTTTATTGAAAGTTTGTCGCAACAAATTCAACTGCACTGTCGCCTTTTAATTTGCATGACAAAGTCATAGTTTGGCCTTTCTGTGTCCAGCTGGGTTGATCGTATGAGCGTCGCCCATCTAGCAGCGATCAACATTATTTCTTCCACTATTAGTAATTTCATATCTCAGGCTTTGGTAGTCCGTGTGGCTACCATTTCATGGGTTTTGGTAGCCCAAGGGAAAAGTTGGTAGTCTGTGGACGCGGGACCACCGCTAATTTCGAGCCCTATGATATGTGTCATACCAAATATTATAAAAAATAATAGCGAAATCCGATCGCTGAATTTTTGCTCTTGCCCTCAATAAAATGGCGATCTTACGGCGATTGCATATGCAGAATCAGGGCCTTATATTGACACATTTTGATCGGTTATCGCCTCTTAAAGTGTACAGACCAAATACCAGTAAGGTTGTTGTAATTTATACCAAATTTCGGCGAATATCAACCATGAAAATTCCAGTAAACTGCAAAAATAACACAGAACAGAGACGAACGGGCGTAGACTCTCACTGTAATCGTGCAGTGACCGTTATCGATCGGTATTCTTTTGTCCGAAATTGATACATTGTTGTCTCGCTCACTCGCGTGTAGTTCCCCGTTCACAATGCGCCAAAATACGCCGAAGTGCGCCAAAATGTGCTGAAACGTAAGTAAAAGTATCACCAAAACTGAAACAATTGTCGTCGATTTATTTTTAGTACAGGAAACCAACGGATTCCTTGATGTTAAAGTGTATAAGTCAATATATGGGTTATTGCAAAAATGTTTATGACGTGACTTCAACACACTAGCGCCCAGCACGAGCGGCATACCGCGGCACCCAAACAGATTTTCGATCGATAATCTATTGAAAATAAATTGATATAATGTTCGCGGTGTCAATAGCGACCGGCTGAAAGTGCTGTTCGATAGAAATTATGCTTCGCGGAATACCGTACACTGAGGCATACCTGTGGGCCGCAGTGTGTATATATATATATATATATATATATATATATATATATATATATATATATATATATATATATATATATGTGTGTGTGTGTGTGTGTGTGTGTGACATTTATTGTGTGTGTGTGTGTGTGTGTGTGTGTGTGTGAAAAGTACGCTGATAGCACACTCACTTCTCACATGTCAATCGCTGTGCAACAGGCTGCGTTTTTTGTATGTTTCGACGCGGTGGAATAGAAGATAGAAGGAGCAGTCTATGACCACAAGCTGATAAGCTGAAGGCAACATATGTTACAGATGAGAGGATGACACACTGGCTAGCTACCAGAATGCCGTAAATTTGATTGGATTACATGTTTGTGAAATATTTTACCACTACGACAAGGTGGAGAGGGAAACAAGGTCACAAATGACATAAAACCACAAAAGAATAGAACATTTCATTAAACATACGAAAAAATACTTTGGCATATTTTTACGGGGTCGCAAGCTCTAATTTTGTATTACGTCATGTAAGTAAGACCATAGAATGCACTACTAATTCACTTATACAGCAAAATCAACATTTTGACCCGTGATACACAGGTTATAATAATGATAGATGATGATACTGTCCAACTGATCATTTAATAGGTATTGACATGTTTTGAAAAGTTCATTATGTGACTACAGTAGATGACATTAATCTTGCTAAAGATATTCATCATGCAAAAGCAGATTTCGAGGTCACTCAGCAGTTTCAGTTCAATGATATTGCGATTCTGCATATTGAACAACCTTTCATAATTAAAGGTACACGTCCGCTAATGAAAAGTTGATAATATTTTTCACTTGTGTTGAAGATACAAAGATATGACAGTTTTGAAATAAATAGCATGAAAGACGCCCCTTTTTATATGTTTAACATTACCAAATCCGTAGAGCATTCATTTGTTACCATGTTATTATCCTCAGCAAGTTATTTAATGGTATCAGATGTCTGGAATGGGTAGATTTACCCAGCTAGCAGGCCACGTTTGTCGGGATTAGCCCAGAATTATGGAGTGTAGTTACGGTAGAATGTGCGTCAGGGATAGATATTTGGACTCTCAAACGTTTTTATGTCTGATTTACAACCTTTGTTTGCTGATAAACAAAATTCTCAACGTCTTAGTTCAGTGAACATCAAAATTTAATTCCCTGCATCCAATTAGCGCAGGAAATGCGGCCGTTTTGACTTTCTAATATAGGTATATGCAAGGTGATTTGTTTCATTGTTACCAAAATTTGCACTGTGACCCCTGATTTTATCAGATCCATGGAGGACTCTGAAAGACCTAGCTCGTCTACCCGTATTATATCCGTCTCCATAGCTATACATTGCTTTTTTGAAAGACCTCACCTATTTAACCTAATTATCCCTGTTGCATTCGTTTGGATGCGAATGAAATGTGTCGTATTCGGAAATCATCGTATGAACCACAAACCCATAGTGCAACAGAAACCTAGACTCACATACATCTTAAGCTTGCGACCATAAATATTATTTGAAAAACGAAAGATGATTCATAATTTCAATTGAAAATTCTCCCTGTGGTCAAACAACCTTGTGTGTAGCCATATGTAACAACGTGGAGCCTGTTCCGAAAGTTCACAATTTCATGAAATTTCTCAAATACTAACAATCTATATGTTTTTTCGCGTCGGCATTTAGAGACTAATAAGAACGATGTTTGGAAAGGTTTGCAGATAAGTCCAGGTTGTGTCTTAACATATTTAGTTTGCATTACATCTTTGGTTTAACATTGCATCCATTACACTACCATCATAAAAGTTATCAAATATGTTACTTACCATCAAGGTACTAAAAAAGTACGTTATGAATACCATTCCCACTATAACAATCAGGAGCGGTCTTTTAAACTGTAAACAGACACCTGATGCACCAGACTTTCCTGAAGACACTCCTGTAATAAAGTGATTTTTATATGCATAAACATTCATTTTATGCTAAGTGCCTTCCTTCATTAGCGACAATTGTACGAAATACTGTGAGTTTTTGGGGAGGTAGCTTTTGCAAATGCTTTGCATAGAGGCCATAGTACTAATGGAGTTCCCGATGTACAGTCCGGCATATTACCTTAAAACCACTGTTGAGTAGAATAGCTCATTTAGGTTGAAACTAGGGTTTTTCCCAAACTGAAATGTAAATTTAGTTGCTATAAAATTCTCTCCAGTTCCGTTTGCTATGCCGATGAGGTGTTTTCAAATGGCAGCTAGAACTTGAAGCATGTGAATATACATTGAAGCCACTATTTATGAGTATTGACTCGATGTTCGACTATGATGACTATAATGGTGTATCTTTTCGGACATAGTACAGGAACTGACCTACCGCGTCTTTACTTTTTATTAGTCTAAGAAGTCTATCCCCGCCGACAAATCAAAGGGATGAGTCGAATCTACACACTTCTATTCTTTACGACTTCAAATACAAGTCTATCGTAAAAAGTATCACTAGTTTGCTGATTAAATTTTACTTCAACGTGTAATCTTTTCACAGATAATGTTTCTCAGATATACCGTTGGTCATGCTGAATAAAATAAGATTATTGTGTTACAGTGTGTATAGCTCGGAAAGTGAAGTGCATTGGGTTACCTTTTCAAGACACTAACTAAGAACGCTGTCTGAATAGATTTGCAGATAAGTCCAAGCTGTGTACATAGTAGCATAGGCCACTGCTATGTGGTTGTACCTACCTGCTGACTCCATGGATCATAAATGGTCTTTCACTTAACTTCAAACAGTCGAAATTGAAATGGCCAACTTTCTGTGCTGTCTGTAAAGGACATATGAGTAGCTCTTTCATTCACGTAAGCAAATATTCTATGTTTATTGGCGACGAGATTTGTTATATCATAACAGCTGCGCGTTTAGTAGGTGCGTCATATGTAACCAAAATTACTTATAGGATTGAATCCCAAAGCAACCAACCCATTGATGTCTGTGCTGTCGCAGTTGCAAAAGCTATGGCATGAATTATTGTTAGTGACAAGCGGAAGGTAAACGAGGGAGGGTTGGGAAACTGTGGGAGAGACAGGCACAGACAGATACACATGAACAGATTACAAATATTTGAACTTTGGACGAAATGGGAGAAATTGATTTGCATTATTTTGTATTAACCATTCTTTATACAGAGAGACAAAAATTATTTGGAGAGAAAATGAGCCCAGTATGGAACAATGTTTTAGACCTATGGAGCTCACATGAGGAATGGAGATGTGTTCCTTACATTTATTATTCTTTCTTATGCAGAGCCAAATGAACCCGAATATCTAATTTTAAAAATCTGACAAAGGTGCTGATTTGATTATCGTGATATTTTATTGTGAAATATTTCGTGTACTACGGCATGTTGTCCATATGGCTTCCACTTCATTTGATAAATTTTAATGGCAATAGCCTGGGCTATAAGTTAATACAGTGCTATAAAGGGGCAACAAGTGCTTATAGTCCAATATGGTGCTAATTGTAAAATGGCTATACGAGACAATCAGATTTTTTCCACAATACTCAACGAAACATATCAATATCGGTCTGCTTTAAGATGGGGGCACCGGGATCTTTTGTGTGGTCGATATGGTTCAGTTTCCGATCTTTCCCTTGATTTTGAAGAACACGCTCGGCACACATTTCCGAAATGGAGAGAGACGTCGAAAACAGTCGCGTTGTCAGCGCGCGTCCGATGACGACATCGATATGCAGATTGGGTAGCCAAAAGTTCAAAACCCTAAGGCTTTTTAAATCGCCACATTAGAACCAAAATACTTGCCCAGGGTTTCATTTAGTGAGCTTGGCTAGGGCTTGATAGTCAGTGACCATGAGGGGCCCACCGTGCAACCCCAAATAAACCTACTACATTGACTATGACGTATTCCTTTTTCGACTGAATGATTTGATGTTTATTTTTCACTGGGGGCATTACAACCCTGCAAAAATCACTCATTCTTAGCGTTTCGGAACGTACATTTTTCTTGATATTCTTTATTGGAGAAAGGCTAGCAAAAAACGATATGTCAACATGTAGATACATCGACCGTTTTGACTTGTTGTGAAAATTAGTAAAATTTGTTGGCTATGAGAAAAGCTTTAGTGATTTTACTGTCGACCACCAAATGTAGGTGAACAAAACACAACATTTTTGGTGTCCAGTAGAAATTCCTTGGTTACTGAGCGAGATGAGAAGTTTGGTCGACGCGAAATCACAGAAGGTAATACTGAACCGTATGGACGGCGCAATCTTGCTCGAAGCCGGGCCATATCCGCCAGTGCGCTGACATTGACAACATGTCAAATACTGAGCAACATTATTTACATGTCAAGGAGAGGAAATTTTGATGACATCGCTACTTCAATAAAGAAACGTTTTCGATGTGCCTACTCGACGTCTATAATGCGTACGTTGACTTTCACATTCGACATTGTGCAGTGTTTGTGCTTCGTTATGTGCTGCAGTAGGCTATAATGTAACTCCATTGGCGTTTGAGGTCAACTCAGGGACCAGACTAGCTGTGGGTCCATAGCTGTGGTGCTTTCAGACAGGATTCCTGCCGTGTGATATCGATGACCATCGTTCGTCTTATTGACATTGCCAGTCTCACAAAACTGAAATCAAACTTTTACGATTTCTGCTCGTGGTGAGTTCCTAATAACCAAGCTGTTGGCAATTTGTAATTTGGATGGAAAGTTTTTCGAAATATCGTCGAACAAACATGCGCAAAGGGTGCTTGCGGGGGATTTGGACGCTAGTCCATTCAATATCCCATAGTTGTGGTAGCATGGTCAAAATCGTAAAAGTCAAAACAGCCCGTGAAAGGCAGGAATCCCGTCTGAAAACACGACAGCTATGACCTACAGTTAGGACCAGACTCAATATCCGTTGATTATGCGAATCACCTGGGCCGGATGATGTGCCATGGCTGTGACATGTTGTTGAGCTGATGAGTATTGCTATGACGATTGCTTGGTTGGAAGTGGAGATAGATTGCCGTATATGAACAAATCTGATAGAACAAATTATAATTGTATAATACTTACTTTTCGTCTTTGAAAAATTACATGTTAAACATTCAGCAAGGTCAGAATATGTAAAGTTTAGAAATCTTTCATACAAAATGACAATGATATCGAATTGTAATTCTGTAGAATTTAAACATTTGAATCAACCTCAAAGCTGCATTCTTTAGATTTTGATTTGCACTCCTACACGCACGTGTATATGGAAACACCAATGCGTAAACAACACTGTTTTTATACACCATTCCCCTAGTTTGCAATTGCATTTTCTATGCAGATGAAATTGTGCAAAATGAATCTGTTTTTCTATTTTCTATACTTCTTGTGTAAAAATGTTACTATACAGTAATGATTGTGTTTTCTAAGTCATGTGTGGTAAGTGTCAGCAATATTCTTGGTTTTTTACACATTTCAGATGCAGATGGCATATATTTCTGATAATCAAGATCATTTCATCACAGCTGCAGAAGAAATTGATACCAGTAAGTTGCACACAATTCATATTTCCTGCTACAAAAATGAAATTTCTTTCCTACACTATACAAATGATTGCTGGCTATTCGTATGTTATTCTCTAAGATTATTATAATATGATATATTGATTTGATTGTGTTCAACATGTTCTAGATCCTGAAGTTCCTACTTTTAATTGAATAAACTGCAAAAAGACAACATTGCAAAATTCAGCTGTAGATATTCTGAGTTACCTGATCTACAATTAACATTTTGGAAGCACTGATACTACAATGAGTTATGAATTATATAACTAGGAGAATTTCCACTCATGGAGCTAGGGAGGTGTATAATTTTTTGAGCATCTGAAGGTGTTTCACTAGATTATATATTGCCAAGAAACTGTAAAATGAGTCAGCAAAATATGGAAACACGGACAAAGGGTGTGTGTACGTTGTCTCATTTTCTGATCAACAAAATCCAGAATGTTTTCTGTCATTATTTTGCTGATATATGATGCATATTGGAGTTGACCTTGAAATCTACATGAGTATCAAAACTGTCTGCCTTATCCCTATTAGGAAGATTCAGCTCTTGTTCAAACTGGACTACCTACCAAATGCTCAATAAGATATTTATGCTGATGTTTTAAAACACAGACCCAAAGGGTCTATGCTGGAAATTATTATTTTGTTTTATTTTGTAATTACAAAAGAAAACACTATTTGAATGTTTGACAGGCATGTGAATAAAGAATGACAGAGCCTCATCGTGCTAAAAGCTTACTCAATGTGGATTTAGGCCTAATCTAGTTATGTACGATTGCCACCCCGTACACTCACAGGCAAAATTTATTGAAGTCTGCTGGTATAATGGTGTGAATAAAGCATTCTCCATTCAAAATAGTCACCTTTCTCAGTTCTCTATGGCCTGAAGTCGATAGTTTGTGGAAGTGAGTTGCATCTCCATTCTTAAACATGTCACTGGTTTTCCGTTCTACAACACGGAGGTTCTTGTAGATAGTTATGATACAAAACACTAATGATAAGACTAAGTCAGGAAGTGACCAGCAGAACTTTGTTATTGTTACAGAAAAATTCACAAATAAAATATTTTCACTATTATTAAGTTTTACTAAGATAGCTAGTTTATGAAAATATTCGAACACTGAAATTGAGGATTCATAAAAATTGATATAGAGGGAAATTAAAGAAAAAATTATTTAAAAGTAACTTTGAATGGCTATTAGAGGGAGAAAGGACATTTTATTGAATAAAGTGTGACATGTATTTGAAGACTGACCGTTTGATTGTGGAAAATGTACGTTTTCTGGAGGAATGAGAGAGAGAGAGAGAGAGAGAGAGAGAGAGAGAGAGAGAGAGAGAGGAGAGAGAGAGAAGAGAGGAGTAGAGAGAGAGAGAGAGAGAGAGAGAGCAATGCTTATGTAGTATGCCAGCATGTCAGATACAAATGTGCTTGCATAGTTTTCTAACTTTGAAAAACCCCTGTCTTCTACTGCCAGCGCTAGGAAATATTGGTAAATATGTCACAGCCATGCCACGGTGATGAGGGAAATTTGTTTGGTAATTTGACTTCCTGTTTACCTCAAATTTCGGAAAAAGAAACACCAAAATATATCATATTTCACACAGTAGTTTGTGGCTAGAAAATAGAAAGAATATCATGGTAAGCTTATAATCACGAAACAACACAAGACATACGATGAACGTTTCTCTCACGGTACCCAACCATGTGTAATGTCAGAGTAATGATCGCGAAGAGGGCATAATCGGGTGGTCATCTGCTCTGTGAACCAATGAAAGTACCACAAAGGGGTACGTCATCTAAATTTCACGAAGTCATATAGCAAAGGGGTGGGTTGAGGCTTCGATGAAGGTGATTTGTGGACTTATGGATTGTACAGTTTGTCATAAGTGATATTTGTACGGTGAGTATTCAGAATAAGCCATCTCTTTTAACTAAAGTTTCGAGGAAAATCTATAACGTTATCACTCTTTCTAACTCTCTAGTCGACTCTGAAGCCAAGCATACTGTCAAAGCATTCATCAATAACCTATACAACATAGAATTCTACAAAGTATAGACGACACACGTTACCACGTCCGTACGTCGCGGTGTTCAGAAAGACGATGGATCATACATGATCGATCACGGCACCACACATCGTTTCGTAAAATCGATGAATTTTTGGTAAATGACTCGAACTATGTACAGTCAAAAACCTGACAGAAGAGTATGGATTTAAATAAGAATTGTATAAATCAAATAGAGCGGACAAAGCAAGCGTAAAATGCGTAGGAGAACGTGAAACAAAGTTGTGATCGTACCAGGTCGCGGTCATGTTCGGAATGTATACAGAATGCATGCACACGTTCGGAGAACGCCTTTCTTGCGAATTACGCGATGTTTTAATTCCCGACGGAAACGTGATTATGCAAATTTCATGCTAATATCACAAAGGGCGCAGATCCCGGTGCCCCATTTTAAGGTTACGCGTTTCGCACAAGACCAGTAATTCACTTCCTGGTTCGTTACCAAAAAAAAATGTCCCAACTTCTGTTTGATGCATGATGGGATAAGAAAAGGCACCAAAATCATGAACACAAGCGTTAAGGAGTAGAACGCCTCGTGCACGCCGATGTCAAAATTGAAACCTTCATGGTGGTTCCTGATTTTCTTTTCAAATTTTCAAAATTTAAACGCGTAATAAACGTGTAAAATATTTTGTATATTTCCCTTTTTTATAAAAAACATGTTTCAGCAATTGTAGACCGCAGATATTTTTCACTCAGTGTGAAATTCGTTACATCAAAATCCGTGTACGTTTGCCGGACAGCGAAGCAGTAATAAAATTAATTTAGCCATAGTAACGTAGAAACACTATGATTTGATGCTTAGTTTTTGAACACTTGAAGGAGATGGTTGTTAACACACCGTGTTCTGGTTTAGAACATCATTTTTAATAAAACGAACACGAGTGTTAACAATATGAACTCTAGTCGTTCAAATTTGGACACCGACGTCTACATTTTGAACGCGTAAAGATACGTCTTGCGTCCGCTATTTTTACGGTGTAGAAATGTCTTTTTGCATTTAAGTTGCACGCATAATGTTTACGGTGACCAGGGATGCGAGTTACATGATTGGAGGTTAGAAAACACAGATTGCCAACAATAGATGAATTATTACTTTTGGTCATGTGTTTCTGAATTTTGGCAACACGGGTAATTCTATCTGTCTGCAGCTTGCCATACAATTCTTGTCCTCTCGTAGTATACGGTATGTATTGGTATAAAGCATGATGAAGCGATAAAATGTGTGCATGGCGTAAATTAAAATCAAAATGGGCAACGGAATGCATTTATTGATTCTAGGCTGTATATATTTACCAACCCTCAACATGACGTGGAGCAACTGCAACTACAGAACAGAACGTCGATATGATATTTCATTTGTTCAAATCAAAGCCATGTTGAACCTCTTAAACTTTATCTATTTGACATTGTCAATTCCCCAAGATAACAGTTATGATTTTCTCTCCACAGTAATACAGTATATCAATGTTTAACTAGAAGTTAGGCGAATGAGCAAAGATCAGATTATTCAAACACCATAAAGGACAGACGCAAACATATATGCAGCGATTATAACGATTGAAAGCTCTTGTTTTCGGAGTTATCAACAAATGCCAATATATAATTTTCGGCAATACTTTGAATCCGTATCATTTTCAGGCCTACCGATTTTAATCAAAGAAGCAATGCTGAAATATCGTCTAATTTCTTTCTACAATTTGTAGTTTTAGAGTTGCATATCCAGCATTGGATTTTACATTTAACGCCGTGCATTACGCGGCCAGCTTATATTTGATGATGATAATAGAGAACTAACTGCGTATTGGCTAAATATACATCACCTATGTAATGATCACACGAAACAAGTTAGAAGATGCAAAGACCATCGCTTTACAACTTTGAATCAATTGAATATTGAAACTTGGTGTAGCATAGTACAGGAAGTTTCATTTGTCAATATTATTACCCATCTGCTTTAAGATGGGGCACAGGGATCTTTTTGTGTGGTTGCTATGGGTCAGTTTCCGGTATTTCCCTTGATTTTTGAGGAACAAGCTCGGCACACATTTCCGAAATGTAAAGAGTCGTCAAAAACAGTCGCGTTGTCAGTGCATGAGCGGTGACTACATCGATATGCAAATTAGGTAGCCGAAAGTTCATAACCCTAAGGTTAAATTTGAACCAAAATACTTGCACAGGGTTTTATTTAGAATAAAATTTCATGATTTTTGTAACACACCATAATCGCTTTTACAAGTTTTACTCACATAAGTGTGTTTTAAGTACAATTAATTAATCTTATATAAAACCCTTGCATATAATATAAATTGCTTTTGTTGGCGAATGGTTTAATGACCGGGCTGCAATTCCAGTGGTCAACAGTAAAATTTGACAATAGACACGTACAGGCTAAATCAATAAGTTGAACTCGATGCATTTGAAGTAATTTATGAGGACAAGAAACTTTATTTTACATCAAAAGCAATCACAATTGACAGAGGAATTAGCAGTCAAATTCTACGATCACACAAAATAAATTCTGCCACCATGTAAAACTCGTTCGAGGTAATAGTAAAATTAGTTCAACACTGCATTAACTTATTTCAGCAAGATCAATTAAACAAAAAAAATTGGAACGATATTTCTATATACTGATAAAATTAATTCTAGGCTACACAAAATTGATTCCAACACATTTTTAATGCCAACGGTCGATATTTGATGTAGCGACTGCGCGCGGATCGTGAGATATCGATAAAAACATATCCTCAAAAAAGTAAAAGTTTGAATTCCGGTGGTCCACCTAAATTCAGCTCCCGAACATCAAACGTTCGGCACTAGGACCATTGTCAACTAAGCTATGGAGTACGAGTCTACGCTCACGCTGCTGTACGCCACAGTACCACTCGCGTTGGTGATCGGTCATGCCCCATGGAAGAAAGCTGAGTCATACTGACTTGGCGAAAAAAACGAAAAACAATACAAGTTAACATCGACAAACAAAGACGGGTGAATTATTCACTCTCCTGGATTTATTTTACCATACTTGGGCAAATGTAGGAGAACAACATGTCAAACTGTTGTTCGATAATATGACCTGCAACATGAACAGTATTTTTATCAGGATGAGATAGCACCATGTCCCACAAATCAAGAAAACGCACACCAATGCCACCAAAGACCCTCCGTAGCATTCTATTCATGTCATAGAACAGATAATTTCCGCTATGAACACTCTGTGAAACACTGTTATTATCTCGAGGATGTGCCAACTTGATAATGACGATTGAATTTGGACATCGCTCGAAAAGTCGAATGACTGAAAATTTGGTTCGGTAAATTCTGTCAATGTAAGCTCTGACTGACCACGAAGCATAGTGGAAGCCGAAATTAAATACTACAACGGGGTGTATGATCTACACAAGGAGACATTGATCTTGTCGATAAAATCACTTTCAAAAGTCACTTCTTCAACCTTCTGAACAGGAAAACCTGTACGTAGTCCAAAAAATTTACAGACTGTTTTTACTATCTCACCCATAATGTCCTTTCTATTGAAAACACGATTCAATTGTAAGAGTGTGGAGTCTCCTATGAAGAAGAAACTTTTGTCTGACGTACAGTTTAACCTTAATTGTGGAGTCCATTTCTGACTTTTGCACATCATTGGTACAAATGTGATGTTGTTCAGCCAGTAACCGCTCGTCATGGCAACAGGAAGATCGGGTCCACAGGTGGGTAGTTTCAACTCCTTTTTAGAGTCTGGAATAAAACGATACAAATTGGCATGAAATCATTATGGTCTGTCGTTGGATAGCATGGGTCTCGACCTAGACAAATATTCGTGCGCTCAAAATTATATGACACTTTGCTAATCAAACATTTCAGCAGATTAATTTCAAAGCTTTCGAGAAACGTATATGTCCATTTTTATGTTTCTTTGCTTTTATCGAAACAGAAAATTAACATCTCTGGAGTTAGCACATGTTATCCAGCCAATTTGAGTTTAAAATATAGGTTAATTTTTGACTATATCTCACAGCACAATCTACCTGAAATAAGTTAAAGACGAACAAAGGAAGTCTTTTGCCAGCTTCAATCTTGATTCCAAACATGAAAACCTATGCGTGTTTCATGTCTTGTGAAACATAAACAACAAAAACGTGAAAGAGATACTTCTCCTCGGGGCATCATTAATATATATATTTCCCTTTGACAAGTTCGAAAGGCTAGGATACAACAAATCGTTAATCAGTGCCTTGAGTTTTATTAGATGTAGCGTCCAAACCGATCGTATATACTTTTAGAGGAAGAAGAAAACGTTGGGTTGCGAAAATGTTTCCTTATGGAATGGCGAGTTAATGGCTTGAAGTCATGACTATTGACTATTGTCTATCAAACAGTAAGCCAAGATATGAACTCAAAATGCTGTGATATTTCAGAGTATGTTGCATTTTTCTCTAAATTAACACCTTTCGGTAACATATTTGCCACAAGGATGCAACTTTATTCAAAATGTTATGATCAACATCACGCGTAATATTCAGCGTTTATAGCTTTCGTTGAACTAAAGTTACAGGAATTGAAGGGGCCCGAGCAATTTACATTTTTGCAAAAGTCAATTAGTCAGATAATTGTGTTGACTGGACATATGCAACTGGAAGAGTTGGTGCGGTTGTCGAAAAAGTACATTTGCTTATTTTTGTGGATATGACTATTCCTGCAATGGAAGATTGGTTGACATTTCAATTATTTTTTAAATGAAGCAGCTTTTAAACTATTCTGTTTTGTCAAAACATGATGGTTGTGCTGTTTTCATAAGTATCATTGACAATGACATACTCTACAGAGGATACTTTTGCTGAAAATCTTACCATTTCGTCATATCTCAAAAATTATTGAGAATTTTCTAAAAGGCATGCTTACCATTTGCTTGTTGATAAGAGCGTGGTCATTATTGTCAGAAAAAAACATGATGGTGATATTTAGATTGCTCTTATAGTGAGAGTATCTGATCTCTAAACAAATAATTATTAGTTGTGCAAGCCATTCCCTCAAAAAATAATCAGTTCCTGCCACTCCCAAATAGAATATATATATACCAGATTTGATTCAAATCCCTTGAGCTATCGTGCACATAGACAGACAGACAGACAACAGTACGTCAATAGCTCACGTGTATGAAGACGTTAGCTATAACAGTCGACTTACCTTCTATTTGCACCTTTATAGGGCACGCTGAAAATGTTGCATCTCTATAATTTCTGTTGAATATATACAAAATCGATTAAGGTGCTTAATGATCAGACAAATACTTCCTGTTCAACAAATATTTCAAAAGAAACCTGAATCTCTGCCAGTTTGCCACATTTAATCGTAATGCAAGAAAAATTGACGAGCATTTTAACGTTATGGTAATACGTCCTTCTGCCAAGTTTGATTGAACTCTGCCCACCATGTCAGAAAAACTGGCTCCAGATCGACATAGATTAAAAAATGGCCTCCGATGGTACGCACTCGACCCTGTTACAAAACAAATTAAAATGCAGTCATAAGATAGTGCTATCTTTGTGCAAACACTGAGTTAAATCAGTCAGGGTGTGTGTAAATTACACCCATTTGCATAAATGGCCGCTTGTTGCCCGTTCATTGGATGACAAAATAAATCAATGTGCACATGCTTGCAATAGTGTTTTGTCCTTATACCAAGTTTATAGACAAATCAGTTCGGTCATGTCCGAGAAACAGCTAGGCTCCGGACAGACATATGAATTCACGGACGGACGGTCAAAGCCAAATGCATAAATCCTGGCTCTAGACTTTTTCAGGCGGTTAGCAATGATAATTATTACTTTCTAATTCTATAAATTTCATGTTGATTTTCGTGTCATTACAAATGACACCAAAACTTACCCTTCAAACAAGTATTCCTTATCCACAATCGTTACGGCGGCTTCTGCTAGCATCTCCAAGTTCTGAATGTCTTGGCTGGTACTTGCTAGCGTTCCGCACGCTAAAGATTCCGGTTTCTCACATAGTAACACAGTTTTACCTAAAGACCAGATATTTCCATAGCTACATTTGTCATTCCAGTGCCCTCCATTCGTTGTCGTACAGTTACTTTTTTCCGACACGTTTCCATCGCTGAAAACGGCAGACCAGAGAATCCGTTTTTCTCTGTGTCTAAAGTTGTTGTAGAACAGGACAGCCTCTCTTGTTACATACAGTGTAACGTTAATGAAGGCGTCTCCCGTCCATCCCGCATAGAAGTACATACTGTATGTACCATTACCATAATCAACTGTCCTTCCAGCGGTGCTTTTTTGTGAAATCTCGTTCGACATTACCCCTAACAAAAAGTCACCTCCCCTTAGACGCTTGCTTCCATGTTCATCTTTTGTTTCAATGATGACATGTATAAAATCCCCTTTTTTGTATTTCGTTTTCTTGTCGTGGAGAGTTACCCTTAAAAGAGAGAGAGAGAGAGAGAGAGAGAGAGAGAGAGAGAGAGAGAGAGAGAGAGAGAGAGAGAGAGAGAGAGAGGGGGGACGGGAGAGACAGCGTGAGAAGTCAGTACCATACAGAATGTTGATACATTAACAAGAGTTGTACCAAAAACTCTGTTTTAGTTACTCTTTTGATGATAACAATAAATTAGTAAATAAGAGCGGATATAAATCAGTTTATAATCTGGCAAACGAGAGAAGTTAAGAATATTAATGATTTTCATGATTATAAATAAAAGAGTAACATGTTGCTTTGTTTAAGAAAGGCTAGACGCACTTAAGGCGATACCGAAGGATTCAAGTTTCTAGGCAACGGTTGCTAAGGAAAATTTGTCAAATCAAAGAAAATAAAGTTTTTGTACAGCAGACGCATGGTTGCCGGTCATTGAACGCATGACGTCATAGATATGCAGATTAGCACAGCATGTTTTTGAAAAGATTAAGCCACTCCAAATTTGCTCAAAATCCCCTTAAAATTTTACACAATGATACTTGACATACTGTTTTCACAGTCCCGGACATGGATTTTGTCAGCCTTGAAACAAACACTACGTTTTGAATTATGACAAAAATCTACTTTGTAATTTTTATCCTATTCCTGTCATATCTCAAAAATTATTGAAAATTTTCTCAAAGGCATGCTTAGCCTTATTTATCTTTGCGGTGTCTACAATTCTGCCGAAATTCATTTCAACAGATGGAAAATTGGCCGACTTGAAAGCTTTTAAAATTTTGCAAGAGCAGAAGGCGACAGTGCCAGGAAGCTATATAAATCGTAACGATTTTCACGCGCCATAGCGCGCATTTGGAACACTGCCAACCTTAGCGACCGCCCGCGAGTTGAATCCTTCGGTATCGCCTTAACTTCGCTCGAAAGGTTACATAAATTATTGGAGGAACCAAACGAAAATACAGTTGTTTTGTAGGATTGAGAGTCTCCGTGTTTGTATATGCTCACGTGTTTGCTAAGGTGACAAGGGAAACTTTTAGAGTACGCCTGATTAAATATGTGTTTTAATTTTTGTTGGTGCATTGACTAACTTTTATCACAGAGTAATATCATAGACAGAGTGGCAACACTTGCATGCCTTTTGTTCCATGGTCGTCTCGGTAGACTATTGGCTTTTCATATTAAATGAGCTTAAAAGGTGTTAAACTTTTTGGAGGCTTGGTTTGTGGTTGATAATTACACGAGATTATGCGAACATACGACGAGATGGCATCGTACTGCCAGTCGCGTAGCAACCATAGTTAATTACTTTGTGAGCTCTCAGGCCAGAAAACTGCCTCACGCCAATCAAAACATAACACGCCAGCAGTTTCATTAACATTTCTTTCTTGGCGCACGTGTAAAAGACGGTATGACTGACCGTAAACCATTGAGTAAAACCAGACAGTATCGATAAAAGACTTTCAAATTTGGTTCAAACACATTCATTATATATTCATAAAAATATGAGAGGAATTTTTAAAACGGTAAAACCCACTTTCCTGAAGCTCAAAACACTCCCGTTTTCGCCAGCACATCGATTCCGATCAGCACCACACGACAACAACAACACAAGCTTTGTCGAACATACTTTCGCTTAACAATTGGTGAAAATCCGAAAATTACCGAAGGGTGCATGGTCGGCACTCTTCGGAAAAGAGAGCCAAGAGCTTCGTGAGGCGAGGCAAACATGGATTGCTTACGTAACCGCTTCACGCCTTAAACAATAGCTGTTGCCACTCTGTCTATGATATTACTCTGTGCTTTTATTTACCATTAAAAGAGATAAAGCCATTGCAGTTAACTTAAAACTGTTGAATGGTTTCCAACAAATTTAATTTTTATTGTGCTATACCCTTGCACCATTCAACTCAGTTCTGATACAGTAGCACAATTTGCAATATTCCCTACCGAAGGCTTGTATACACGTGTGATAGGTACAAATCCGACACATAGTGCGTCCGTTCTGGTACATTATATCTGATTCAGTACGCCTAACGTTATCATGCGTTGTCAAGACTCATTCACGCCCACCGTACCCGCGCTCAACTATGCCTTACTTGGATTTGAAAATCGACGTCTCACTGAAGGAATCAGGGCCAACTTCTAGCGGTTTGTGACTTTTAGGAAACTCGTCTTCACCGTGTAAGTTCTTGAAGGACCATTCGTATTCTTGAACTATTCCAATCCACTCCATGCCAAAATGATCGTAGTTAAGGTAGGGGAACTTGACATCATATTCGGGAGAGGATGCAGTTTTCTCTTTATTTATCACGTCTTTCTTGTACCCTCCGATAGTAGTTCTTTCTGGTTCTGTTGTGTTAATAATCCTGTCTTTTGTTTCCATGCCATCTTTGAAGATCGGATAGACCCTTTTTTCCTAAATAAAAAGTGCACCACATGGCCAACGCTAGGTAAAGACTTGAAATAATTCAATTAATTATTCCGTGCATGCCTTTGATACAGTCTCATGGTTTACCTTAATATATTATATGTCTACCTTAATATATTATATATATATATTATATATATAATATATAATATATATATATATATATATATATATATATATATATATATATATATATATATATATATATATATATATATATATATATATAGCACACTGATAGCACACCCACATCTCACATATCACATCGCTGTGCAACAGCCTGCGTTTTGCGTTTGTTTCGACACGGTGGAATAGAAGATGAAATGAGCAGTCTATGGCCATAAGCTGATAAGCTGAATACATAATATGTTACAGATGTGAGGATGGCGCACAGGCTAGCTAAAAGAATGCCGTACATTTTATTGGTTTACATGTGTATGAAATATTTCACCACTACGACAAAGTGGAATTTTCGTCCATGAAAGTACAACTGTATCACCCCTATTTGTAACAATCAACCCTATTTGTAACAAAACCTAATTTTCAAAAAACTTTGCCGTATTTGTTGAATCTTGATGAAATATGCATATTTGTATGTTTGGGGGCAATTTTCTTTCTTTTTTCCTTGTCGAAACTCATTTTTTCTGTAACTTCTTTTGTTACAAATTGGGTTGATTGTTACAAATAGGGGTGACATGTCAACCCTATTTGTAACAATCAACCCTATTTGTAACAGTCGCAAGCTTCAATTTTGTATTACGTCATGTAAGTAAGACCATAGAATGCAATACCAATTCAATGACACAACAAAAATCTACATTTTGACCAGTGATTCACAACTTTATGGTACTTATGTAACAGGTTATAATACTGATAGATGACGATACCTTCCAACTGATCATTTAATATGCATTGACATGTTTGTAAAAGCTTATTATGTGACTACATGAGATAAAACTAATCTTGCTGAAGATACTCATCATGCAACAGCAGATGTCGAGGTCACTCAGCAGTTTCCGTTCAATGATATTGCGATTCTGCATATTGAATAACCTTTAATAATTAACAGTACACGTCTGGTAATGATGAGTTGATAATTTATGTCTCTTGTGTTGAAGATATGATAGTATTGAAATAAATACCATAACAACAACCATACCGTAACAAACGCCTCTTTTTTAATATGTTAAACATTACCAAATCCGTAAAGAATTCATTTTTCCCATATTATTATCCTTAGCAAGTTATTTAATGGTATCAGATGTCTGGTATGGGTAGATTTACCCACCTAGCAGGCCACGTTTGTCGGGATTAGTCCAAAATTATGGAGTGTAGTTACGGTAGAATGTGCGTCAGGGACAGATATTCGGACGCTCAAACGTTTTCATGTTTAATTTAAAACGTTTGTTGGCTCATTAACAAAATTTTTAACGTCCAGTTAGCGCAGGGATTGTGGCCGTTTTGACTTTCTAATATAGGTATATGCAAGGTGATTTGTTTCACTGTTACCAAATTTTGCACTGTGACCCCTGATTTTATCAGACCCATGGAGGACTCTGAAAGACCTAGCTCATCTACCCCGTATTATGTACGTCTACATAGCTACAACATAGCTTTTGAAAGACCTCACCTGTTTAACATAAATATCTCTGTTACATTCGTTTGGATGCGAATGAAATTGTCGTAATTGGAAATCATCGTATGAACCATAAACCGTATAGTGCAACAGAACCTAGACATACATACATATTAAGCTTGCGGCCATAAATATTATTTAATAAACGAATGATGATTCATAATGTCAACTGAAAATTCTCCCTGTGGTCAAACAACTTTGTGTGTAGCCATATGTAACAATGTGGCGCCTGTTCTGAAAGTTCACAATTTCATGAAATTTTTCAAACAGAAACAAGCTATATGTTTTTCGCGTCGGACTTTAGTAAACACCTATTGCCTGGTCATGAGGGCTATAGGGCCCGTCTATTACCCCGAGGGGCCGTGTGTTACCAGAAACTCATCGCTATTCCCCGAGGCTGTAGGCCGAGGGGTATAGCGATGTGTTTCTGGTAACACACGGCCTCGAGGGGTAATAGACGAGGGCTATAGCCCGAATAAAGACAGGCTATAGGTGTTTTATAACACGCCACATGCTCATGTTGTATTGTTATATAATTTTTAATGTGTTTTAATATTTTGCACCGCAACAATCTATTGTGACAAGTTTACTGGGCGATGTCTCCACAGCGGTTTCAGTTATACGTGGTACCACTTTCTTTTAAAAAATATTCTAAGCATACCTAGCGACATCCTTAGTTGCACTTTAATCTTTTCCGTCGATGTGCTGTTCAAGTTCCTACGCTGTTGGAATGTTGGAAATTGTTGGAAAATCTGTTTTAGAAAATGTGTCGTTACCTATCCTGGACGCACATCACGTTCCAGTCACCTGCCATTGTTGCAAAGCTGCAGACGACACTACGGTCACGTGACCGGGCACTTTTCCAAATTTGGTCAAAACTATTTGCCTAGGGAAATAGCTTTTCAAAAAATACCCTCTGACGTCACTTTTGTCGATCCGGTTGGGACTAGACGTATCTATTTTCTCGTCACGTGACGTATTCTGGCGAATCGCGACACGGAATGAGCATGTGGCGTGTTATAAAGACTATCTAAGAACGCTGTTTGGAAAGGTTTGCAGATATGTCCAGGTTGTGTCTTAACGTATTTAGTTTGCATTACGTCTTTGGTTTAACATTGCATCCATTACATTACCATCATAAAAGTTATCAAATATGTTACTTACCATCAAAGTACTAAGAAAGTACGTTATGAGTACCATCCCTACCATAACAATCAGGAGCGGTCTTTTAAACTGTAAACACACCCCTGATACACCAGACTTTCCTGAAGACACTGCTGTAATAAAGTGATTTTTATATGCATAAGTATTCATTTTATGCTAAGTGCCTTCCTCGATTAGCGATAACTGTATGAAATACTGTGAGTTTTGGGAGGTAGCTTTAGTAAATACTTTGCATAGAAGTCATAGTACTAATGGAGTACCCGATGTACAGTCCGGCATATTACCTTAAAACCACTCTTGAGTAGAATAGCTCATTTAGGTTGAAACTAAGGTTTTTCCCAAACTGAAATGTAAATTTATTTGCTATAAAATTCTCTCCAGTTCCGTGTGCTATGCCGATGAGGTGTTTTCAAATGGCAGCTAGAACTTGAAGCATGTGAATATACATTGAAGCCACTATTTATGAGTATTGACTCGATGTTCGACTGTGATGACTATAATGGTGTATCTTTTTGGACATAGTACAGGAACTGACCTACCGCGTCTTTACTTTTTATTAGTCTAAGAAGTCTATCCCCGCCGACAAATCAAAGGGATGAGTCGAATCTACACACTTCTATTCTTTACGACTTCAAACACAAGTCTATCGTAGAAAGTATCACTAGTTTGCTGATTAATTTTACTTCAACGTGTAAATTTTTCACAGATAATGTTTCTCAGATATACCGTTGGTCATGCTGAATAAAATAAGATTATTGTGTTACAGTGGTTTGCTTTGAAGAATTGGCATTACGAGACGTAGACATTTTGTCTAAATTGAGGTGTTGCTAACACTGTCAGGTGTAATTATCAGCTTAGCCGTAATTCAAGTCGAGCACAGAGAAATCATCACTTCCAAAGTTGGAACATTGTCTTACAGCAGGTCAGTCAGATGTAGTCAAAACAACTACACCGCAAAGCAAGTGATAAGACTTCCACAGTGCTCGGACATATGTGGTGGTGTTGTTTAGACTTAGTCCAACCGTCTGCTAGACAATGTTTAATCGTTTGCAGAATTGGTGTTTTTGATCGACTTATGGTACCGCTTAGCTGTTAATTGCACCCTACAGTTTTTGCTACACCTCGATTTAGACAATACTAGTTCGACTAATGCCAATGCTTCAAAGCAAACCACTTTATATAGCTCGGAAAGTGAAGCGTGTTCGGTTACCTTTTCAAGAGACTAACTAAGAACGCTGTTTGAACAGATTTGCAGATAAGTCCAAGCTGTGTACATAGTAGCATAGGCCACTGCTATGTGGTTGTACCTACCTGCTGACTCCATGGATCATAAATGGTCTTTCACTTAACTTCAAACAGTCGAAATTAAAATGGCCAACTTTCTGTGCTGTCTGAAAAGGACATATGAGTAGCTCTTTCATTCACGTTAGCAAATATTCTATGTTTATTGGCGAAGAGATTTGTTTTATCATAACAGCTGCGCGATTAATAGGTGCGTCATATGTAACCAAAATTACTTATAGGATTGAATCCCAAAGCAACCAACCAATGGTTGTCTGTGCTGTCGCAGTTGCAAAAGCTATGGCATGAATTATTATTAGTGACAAGCGGAAGGTAAACGAGGGAGGGTTGGGAAACTGTGGGAGAGACAGGGAGAGACAGATACACATGAACAGATTAAAAATATTTGAACTTTGGACGAAATGGGAGAAATTGATTTGTATTCCTTTGTATTAAGCATTCTTTATATAGAGAGACAAAAATTATTTGGAGAGAAAATGAGCCCAGTATGGAACAATGTTTTAGACCTATGGAGCTCATATGAGGAATGGAGATGTGTTCCTTACATTTATTATTCTTTCTTATGCAGAGCCAAATATCTAATTTTAAAAATCTGACAAAGGTGCTGATTTAATTGTCGTGATATTTTATAGTGAAATATTTCGTGTATTTACGGCATGTTGTCCATATGGCTTCCACTTCATTTGATAAATTTTAATGGCAATAGCCTGGGCTATAAGTTAGTACAGTGCTATAAAGGGGGCAACAAGTGCTTATAGTCCAATATGGTGCTAATTGTAAAATGGCTATACGAGACAATCAGATTTTTTTCCACAATATTCAACGAAACATATCAATACCGTTCTGCTTTAAGATGGGGCACCGGGATCTTTTTGTGTGGTCGATATAGGTCAGTGTCCGATCTTTGCCTTGATTTTTGAGGAACACGCTCGGCACACATTTCCGCAATGGAGAGAGACGTCGAAAACAGTCGCGTTGTCAGTGCGCGCCCGATGACGACATCGATATGCAGATTGGGTGGCCAAAAATTCAAAACCCTAAGGCTTTTTAAATCGTCACATTAGAACCAAAATACTTGCCCAGGGTTTCATTTAATGAGCTCGGCTAAGGCTTGATAGTCCGTGGGCTGGAGGGGCCCACCGTGCAACCCCCCCCCCCTCAATAAACCTACTACATTGACTATCACGTATTCCTTTTTCGACTATAATGATTTGATGTTTGTTTTTCACTGGGGGCATTACAACCCTGCAAAAATCACTGATTCTGAGCGTTTCGGGACGTACATTTTTCTTGATATTCCTCATTGGAGAAAGGCTAGCAAAAAACGATACGTCAACATGTAGATACATCGACCGTTTTGACTTGTTGTGAAAATCAGTAAAATTTGTTGGCTATGAGAAAAGCTTTAGTGATTTTACTGTCGACCAACAAACATTTTTGGTGTCCAGTAGAAATTCCTTGGTTACTGAGCGCGATGAGAAGTTTGGTCGACGCGGAATCACAGAAGGTAATGCCGAACCGTACGCACGGCGCCATCTTGCTCGAAGCCGGGCCATATCCACCAGTACGCTGACATTGATAACATGTCGAATATTGAGCAACATTATTTCACATGTCAAGGAGAGGAAATTTTGATGACGTCGCTACTTCAATAAATAAACGTTTTCGATGTGCCTACTCGAAGTCTGTAATGCGTACGTTGACTTTCACATTCGACATTGTGCAGTGTTTGTGCTTCGTTGTGTGCTGCAGTAGGCTTATAATGTAACTCCGTTGCCGCTTGAGGTCAACTCAGGGACCAGACTAGCTGTGAGTCCATAGCTGTGGTGTTTTCAGACGGGATTCCTGCCGTGTGATATCGATGACCATCGTTCCTCTTATTGACATTGCCAGTCTCACAAAACTGAAATCAAACTTTTACGATTTCTGGTCGTGGTGAGTTCCTAATGACCAAGCTGTCGATGAGTCTTGGCAATTTGTAATTTGGATGGAAAGCTTTTCGAAATGTCTTCGAGCAAACATGCGCAAAGGGTGCTTGCTTGGGATTTGGACGCTAGTCTATGCAATATCCCATAGCTGTGGTGGCGGGGTTAAAATCGTAAAAGCCAAAACCAGCCCGTAAAAGGCAGGAATCCCGTCTGAAGACACCACAGCTACGGACCCACAGCTAGGACCAGACTCAATATCTGTTGATTATGCGAATCACCTTGGGCTGGATGATGTGCCATGGCTGTGACACGTTGTTGAGCTGATGAGTACTGCTATGAGGATTGCTTGGTTGTAAGTGGAGATAAATTGCCGTATATTGAACAAATCTGACAGAACAAATTATAATTGTATAATACTTACTTTTCGTCTTTGAAAAATTACATGTTCAACATTCAGCAAGGTCAAAATATGTAAAGGTTAGAAATCTTTCATACAAAATGACTAATGATATCGAATTGAAATTCTGTAGAATTTAAACATTTGAATCAATCTCAAAGCTGCATTCTTTAGATTTTGATTTGCACTCCTACACGCACGTGTATATGGAAAAACCAATGGGTACACAACACTGTTTTTACACACCATTCCCCTAGTTTGCGATTGCATTTTCTATGCAGATGAAATTGTGCAAAATGAATCTGTTTTTCTTTTTTCTATGTGTGAAAATGTTACTATACGGTAATGATTGTGTTTTCTAAGTCATATGTGGTAAGTATAAGCAATATTCTTGGTTTTTCTACACATATCAGATGCAGGTGGCATATATTTCTGATGATCAAGATCATTTCATCACAGCTGCAGAAGAAAACGATACCAATAAGTTGCACACATTTCACATTTCTTGCTGCAAAAATGAAATTTCTTCCCTACACTATACGATTGCTGGCTATTCGTATCTTATTCTCTAAGCTTATTATAATATGATATATTGATTTGATTGTGTTCAACATGTTCTAGATCCGAAATTTCCTACTTTTAATTGAATCAAAAGCAAAAAGACAACATTGCAAAATTCAGCTATAGATATTCTGAATTCCCTGATCTACAATTAACATTTCGAAAGCACTAATACTACAATGAGTTATGAATTATATAACTATGAGAATTTCCACTTATGTTATGGAGCTAGGGAGGTGTACATAAATTTGTGAGTAGCTGAAGGTGTTCACACTAGAATAGATAATTTTGCCAAAAAACTGCAAAAGAAGTCAGTAAAGTATGGAAACATGGACAAAGGATGTGTGAACGTTGTCCTCATTTTTTAATCAACAAAATCAGGAATATTTTCTGTCATTGTTTTGCAGATATTGTTATGTAGGTCATTTCCCCCCACATTCATCATGACCTGAGTTCAATTAGTCTAGAACATTCTCAAGGTCACTGCCCTTAATGACCTCACAACCTTGAATTCAATTAGTCATGTTTGGAATGTTCTGGAAATTTAATTAGTTGTGTAAGAGAGATAATTTTAGAACAGTAATTAGCATGTCAATAAAAGTTCTAGATTGTTCTTATATGCCTTTATGTAAGCACATGGGTATAAAAGGGACGTGCACAGCTTCCAGTCAGACTTTTGGGATCGTGTCTCTTGTGTGTTACTAAACTCCAGCAGTAGTCATTCTCAAGACTTTTCAAGACCTTCACTGCCAACGCTGGATTTATACTGTGGACTTTGTGCAACTTCAAGCCTGCAAGCCAAAGGACTGTTCATTCATCCGACAGACTGTTACAACTCTGAGACTGGAGCTTTGCCGTCCCAGCTGAGATAAGTAGTCTGTACACTTTTAAAGCTTGTACTCTATCCCTGACTTAGCAATTAGTTTTATTTTCGTAATAAATTTTGTTTGAACGTTAACTGCTGAGTTCACCCTTCTTTTCGTTTTCTCTGTACGTAACAGAATTTGGGGCTTGTCCGGGAGACGAGCATTTTGAGCCATTTGATAACATTTTGCCAGCCTTTTCAAAACTACTGTATACTGTGAACTCAGCGAAATTTAATCATGGCGGAATTTAAACCAGAGGAAATGGATGACCTTGATCAGGACACATTTGATTCTCTCAGAAAAGACGACCTCATAGCACTGGCCGATTTCCTTAAAGTAGAAGTCAAAGGATCCATGTGCAAGAGGAAATGCAGTACCATATTGCAAAACATTTAGTTGATTTAGGCCAATTTGAGGAATCCACCCTGAAAGATTATGAGCCCGAGTCTACCTCTGAACTCAGAAAATTAGAATTAGAAATGCAGACAAATTTGGAGATTAATTAAAAATGAAAGAAAAAGAAATACAAATGCAGTTAGAAATGGAAGAAAGACAGAGAGAGAAAGATAGGCAGGAAAGATTAGAAATGGAAGAAAGACAGAGAGAAAAAGAATTGCGATTAGAAGAACAGCGATTACAGGTAGAAATAAAACGTTTAGAGCTTGGACAGTCAGGAAAATTCTTCCCTTCAGACAATTTTGACATCACTAAGCATTTCAGGTTAGTTCCCCCTTTCCAAGAAAAGGATGTTGATAAATATTTCCTTCATTTTGAGAAAATTGCTCGGAGTCTGAATTGGCCTAAGGAGTCCTGGTCTATGCTTTTGCAGAGTGCTTTGGTGGGTAAAGCCAGAGAAATTTATATTCAGTTGTCAGTAGAGCAGGCTTCAAATTATGATTCTGTGAAGGAATTAATTCTCAAGGGCTATGAGTTGGTGCCTGAAGCTTACCGTCAGAAATTTAGGGATTGTGAGAAGGCGAAGGATCAAACTTATATTGAATTTGCTCGAACAAAAGAACAACTGTTTGATCGTTGGTGTTCTTCGGAAAAGGTCAGTCAGAATTATGAAAAATTACGACAACTTGTTTTGATTGAGGAATTTAAAAGGTGCATTCGGAGTGACATCAAGACGTTTATCAATGAACAAAAGGCAGATACATTGGAGGATGCTGCACGTTTGGCCGATGATTATTCATTGACCCACAAATCTTCATTTCTCAGCAAACCATCCCAGTCCTTTCCATATCGTAACAATGCAGGGAAATTTAACTCCTCCTTTTCATCCAAGAATTTTTCAAAGGAGAGTAGGAAATCAAATGACAACAGTTCACAAAATCCAAGTAACACTCCCACATCATCAGATCCCAAGTCTCAATCTCCTTCTGACAAACAGTTCGGTACACTTTCTTGTAATTATTGTAAGAAAGACGGCCATTTAATGTCAGATTGTTTCAAATTGAAAAGAAAACGTGAAGGTCAAAGTGGTCAAAGTGGATCTAAGCCAACCGGCTGTATTTCTTCATCAACTCAATCAGAGTCTAATAATGTGTGCAACACATTTTCTGAGGTTAAACCCCTCTTATCCCCAATTAATGCGGTCAAGGTCAATTCTTCTCAAGATAGCATTATGGGTATTTTCGAACCATTTATTCACGATGGTTTTATATCACTTTCTAGTGATTTTTCTTCTGCTACCCCTGTCAAAATTCTAAGAGATACCGCGGCTTCCCTGTCTCTTTTGTAGGCAGATACCCTGCCGTTTTCTGAAAAGTCATTATCAGGTTCTAAAGTTCTTATTTAGGGGTAGATTGTAATGACTACATTCCTGTTCCTCTCCATAATGTCTATTTGTCTTCGGACTTTGTTTCTGGACCTGTGACTTTAGGTATTAGGCCTTTTTTTCCTTTTGAAGGGATTCACCTTCTTCTTGGAAACGACCTTGCCGGGGACAAGGTCATTACTAATCCACTTGTGACTGATAATCCTGTTTAGATCAGAATCCAGAACCAATAGAGGAACATATTCCCGGCCTTTTCCCTTCATGTGCTATTACTCGAGCCATGTCAAAGAAAACTTCCGAGAATCAAAATACTCTCAAAAATAATGTCACAGATGTTGACTTAAATGACACCTTTCTCAGTCAGGTGTTTGACACGGATCATTCCGTTATCCCTCGTGGATTTGAAACTTCCAGTAAAACTTCTGCTGACCAAAGTCAGACATTTTCTAGATCAAATCTCATTGCAGAACAACGCAAAGACCCAGATATTTTGTCTTTGTTTGACAGGGTAGATGATGAAGGTAAAACTTCAGATAGCTCTGTTTCCTATTATACAAAATCTGGTATTCTCATGCGTAAAAGGAGACCTCCAGATGTTTTGGTTGATGACGATTGGGCTATAAAACATCAAATTGTGGTTCCAAAGCCCTACCGTGCTGAAATATTGCGCCTGGCCCCTGGGCTGGTCATTTAGGTGTAAGGAAAACTTATCATAAAATTCTCAGTCACTTTTATTGGCCTAATCTCAGGCAGGATGTAGCACATTTCTGTAAAACTTGTCACACATGTCAAATGTTAGGAAAGCCAAATCAGACCATTCCAAAGGCCCCTTTACAGCCAATTCCTGCATTTCAAGAACCATTTAGTAGGATACTAATAGACTGTGTTGGGCCCCTACCAAAAACAAGATCAGGAAATGAGTACATGTTGACAATTATGTGTACATCAACTCGGTTCCCAGAAGCCATACCACTGAGAAACATAAAGACAAAGACTATAGTGAGAGCTTTAGTCAAATTTTTCACTTTATTTGGCCTCCCTAAATGTGTCCAGTCCGATCAAGGCTCCAACTTTATGTCTGGTATTTTTCAACAAGTAATGGATCAGCTAGGCATTCAACATTATAGGTCATCCGCCTATCATCCAGAAAGTCAGGGTACTCTTGACACGATTTCATCAAACTTTGAAAAACATGATTAGGACCTACTGTTTTGACACAGAGAAGCAGTGGGATGAAGGAATTCATTTTCTGCTCTTTGCTGTTAGAGAGTCAATTCAAGAGTCTCTTGGTTTTAGCCCATTTGAGCTTGTATTTGGACATACAGTCCGTGGCCCACTTAAGCTTGTTAAAGAGAAATTCCTATCAGACGATGATGATTGTCTGAATATTTTGCAATATGTGTCAGATTTTCGTACAAAACTCTCTAAAGCATGTGAATTAGCCAGAGAAAATCTTGAGTCATCTCAGCAGTCAATGAAAATCAAATATGATAAAAGCACTTAAAACGGAAGTTTGAACCAGGTCAAAAAGTTCTTGTTCTACTTCCATTCCTGGCAAACCACTCCATGCTCGTAACTTTGGGCCATACCTAATTGATAAAAAATTGAGCGATTTAAATTACATCATAATAACACCTGACAGGCAAAAACAAAAACAGCTATGTCACATAAATATGCTGAAGCCATATTTGGATAGGGATAATCCTACTATAACTCAGCCTGTCAGTGCAGTCAGTTCAAACCATTATGAAAATAGTGATACTGAAACTGACTTGAGTGAAAACACTCTAAATTCAAAGTTGGGCTCGGTCAAGCTTCAGAACTCAGAAATCCTGGAGAAGCTGGAGTCTACAAAGTTGGCACACCTCCAACCAGAACAACAACAACAGGTGAAAGAACTGCTCCACGAATATAAACACCTGTTTCAAGATGTTCCAACAAGGACAAACGTCATCTATCACGACGAAGATGTCTGCGACAGTAATCCAGTGGAACAACATCCAGACGGACTGAATCCTGCAAAAGCGGAATATCTCCAGGAGGAAGCCAAGTATTTACCGAACAATGACTTTATCGAACTCAATAAAAATAACCGGACTTTGCCATGCATACTTTATGCCAAATTCAGTGCCATTTCAAGTTTTCCAATATCAAATTGCAAGAGGATAGTCATGGGACAGATCATCCTGTTTGCTATTTTTCACACAAATTTAACAATCCCAGAGAAACTACTCTACAATAAAGAGTGTTTATCTTTGATATTAGCTTTACAGCATTTTGAAGTTTATGTTACTTCTTCAAATCAGCCAATAGTGGTTTATATTGATCACAACCCTCTTGTTTTTCTGCAGAAATTTAAAGGCAAAAATCAGAGATTGCTAAGATGGAGTTTAATGTTACAGGAGTTTAATCTTGACATTAGACATATCAAAGGCAGAGACAATTTAATTGCAGACTGTCTCTCTCGTATTTAGAGCTTATTGTTGTTCACACTTTTAAGATTACATTTGTAAAAGAAAGATTTTCTTTGAAAAATTTTCTTTTTTGAAGAGGGGGTGTGTTATGTAGGTCATTTCCCCCACACTCATCATGACCTGAGTTCAATTAGTCTAGAACATTCTCAAGGTCACTGCCCTAAATGACCTCACAACCTTGAATTCAATTAGTCATTTTTGGAATGTTCTGGAAATTTAATTAGTTGTGTAAGAGAGATAATTTTAGAACAGTAATTAGCATGTCAATAAAAGTTCTAGATTGTTCTTATATGCCTTTATGTAAGCACATGGGTATAAAAGGGACGTGCACAGCTTCCAGTCAGACTTTTGGGATCGTGTCTCTTGTGTGTTACTAAACTCCAGCAGTAGTCATTCTCAAGACTTTTCAAGACCTTCACTGCCAACGCTGGATTTATACTGTGGACTTTGTGCAACTTCAAGCCTGCAAGCCAAAGGACTGTTCATTCATCCGACAGACTGTTACAACTCTGAGACTGGAGCTTTGCCGTCCCAGCTGAGATAAGTAGTCTGTACACTTTTAAAGCTTGTACTCTATCCCTGACTTAGCAATTAGTTTTATTTTCGTAATAAATTTTGTTTGAAGGTTAACTGCTGAGTTCACCCTTCTTTTCGTTTTCTCTGTACGTAACAATATATGATACATATTGGAGTTGACCTTGAAATCTACAGGAGTATCAAAACTGTCTGCCTTATCCTTATCAGGAAGCTGACAGGTACAAATCGGATAATATGTGCACCTCGTCTGTCGTAAGTATTTTCAGTGCGGTTGGATATTTGTGGCTCATTTATGGCTGTAAACGATGTAATTCACTATTTAAACTCGTCAACAGGAAACTTTCGTATAGCGGTTCTGTTATGATGTACTGTAAAACGGGGACCGTAATCTTCGGCAGCGTAGCAGCGTAGACGATATTAAAACACTGCACCGTATGGGACCGGTCGCAAATGATGGCAGGTGCCGGCAAAACATACAAATTCGTTTGTATTTTTTGGCACAAGTGTTCTTGTACCTAAGTACTTAAGTGTAATGCCCGTGAACTGACTGCAAACAACAAAATTTTATTTATGATCACAATGATGTTCGGAGTGTCCACAAGTCTTATTAGCTCAGCTGTTTAACATATATGTGAACGTACCAACGAAGGCCACGCATACCAGCGAGGGTCCACGCGTACAAGTCGCTTTAAGGTGGTTGGAAAGGCTAGAGCGTCAGTTATAAATTTTAACAAAACTATTAAAATATAAAAGTAGTCAACATTCTCTGTGGAATAAAAAAACTAGACATTTGGGCACAAAGGCATTGCAGAGTAATAGCCTGTTGAAACTTTTGAAAAACTGACCAAATAAGAAGAAGTTGGGGAGTCCTTAGAGTATTAACTATGGTAGAGGTCCCCTAACTTTAATAAAATCTTTGAAAAGGGAAAGTCATTATTTGCTGTTTTTCAGGAAAGTTTGACAAGGCAGTGCTGGCATTCAGAGTGAGTGACTGCTATTGTAAATGCATTTCTAGATTCTTTAGTGTCAAAGAGGTGTCAAAATGAGATTAACCAAAAAAACTGCTCTATGACTTCAAAAGAGGGGTGCAAAATATGGCTTGTTTTCAACATTTTTGACAGAATAACAGTTTTCCTACATAAATTGTATACCAATTTAATCCAACTTTGAAATGAGATATGGACATGGAATTTTTACAGCCTATTAACAAGGTTACAGATAAGATTTGTATGGCACAATTTTCCTATATTTGAAGTACTTTTGAAAAATCACATTTTGAAATTTGAAAGAATTTTTAATAATTTTTTGATATATAAACCCATGTAAAATCATAAAAACAAATTTTATTTACAAATCCTGCCGTACAAATCTTACAATAAATAGTGTCAACATATTTATAACTAATTGGTAATATTAATACTATCCAATTATTATTAAATTCAATATGTAAAAAAAATATGAAAAATTAAATTTTAATATTTACTTGTGTCATATTTCAAAATCATGGCTGCAAATATACAATTTTTATATTCTTTGGAGAAAATATTAACTGAGGGAGTTATCCTGAAAATTTGAACTAAATATCTTGATTCTAACACCTGAAACTTGACATTAACTCTGAGAAAAGAATTGGTGCAAAAATAGCCTTTCCAACCACCTTAAGTAGTTTGATTACAGTGAAAATATAATTCGTTTTTAACATGTTAAAATACGGGTTTATAATAGTATCGTCTAAAGAATCGGAGGATGGCATTACAGGCATAGCATTTATGATAATTGTAAATATGTCACAGCCATGCAGCGGTGATGAGGGAAATTTGTTTGGTAATTTGACTTCGTGTTCACCTCAAATTTGCTGAAAAGATACTCCAAAATATATATTTTACATAGTTTGTGGCAAAAAAATAGAAGAATATCATGGTAAGCTTATAATCACGAAAAAAACGCAAGACAAACGATGGACGGTTCTCTCACGGTGCCCCACCAAGTATAATGGCAGAGTAATGATTGAGAAGAGGACATAATCGGGCGGTCATCTGCTCTGTGAACCAATGAAAGTACCACAAAGGGGTGTGCCATCGAAATTTCACGAAGTCATATAGCAAAGGGATCGGTTGAGGCTTCGATGGAGGCAATTTGTGGACTTATGTATTGTACAGTTTGTCGTAAGTGCTCCCCACCACCGCCGGTACGGCCGGGGTATTGGTACGGTGAGTACTCAGAATAAGCCATCTGTTTTAACTTAAGTTTCGAGGAAAATCTATAACGTTATCACTCTTTCTAACTCTCTAGTCGACTCTGGATCCAAGCATTTATCGCTAACCTGTACAACATAGACTTCCACGAAGTAAAAAACAATACGTGTCACTATGTCGGCACCGCGCGGTGTTCAGAAAAGATGATGGATCAAACATTGTCGATCCCGGCACCGCAAATCGGATCGTAAAATCGGCGAATTTTTGGTAAACGGCTCGAACTATAAACAGTCAAAAACCTGACAGAAGGGTATGGATTTAAATAAGAATTGTATGATCAAATAGAGCCGAGAAAACAAGCGTAAAATGCGTAGGAGAACGTAAAACAAAGTTGTGATCGTACCAGGTCGCGGTCATGTTCGGAATGTATACAGAATGCATGCACAGGTTCGGAGAACCCCTTTCTCGCGAATTACGCGACGTTTTAATTCCCGACGGAAACGTAATTATGCAAATTTCATGCTAATATAACTAAGGGCGCAGATCCCGGTGCCCCATATTAAGGTTACGCGTTTTGTGTTGGGATATGCATGTAATCCGTTAACATGTACTCAGATTACAGTCGAGAGACAGACAGACAGACAGACAGACAGACAGGCAGACCGATTTTTTGAACCACTAACTCGGATCTGATTATTGATAAATAGGAAATAAATCGTTTTAAAAATCAACGTCACCAGCAGAAAAAGTTAAATAGTTTTCTACATTTTTCCCCGTGTCATTCACAAACACAGTAAATAATAAAGGAGACAATATTGGACGTCAAGTGTACAAATCTTAGGAAAGAGGTCAGTAATGTACTTTTACTGTTATCGCACAATGTATTGTTGTGGCTATATCAAACACCGTATATATACTCAAAACAACGAAAACATACTGATTTTATGTTGAGTGGATTGTTATACAAGAATGACATAACTTTGCAATGCCAAATGATGCCCCGCGTATTCTATCCATCGGCGACAAAAAAATATAGGTCAGGGTGTAATCTGCCACAGAGTTCTATGAGAAACCGTATATACCCTACTTGTACTCTACGGCTAAAAAGTTCTATGAGTAACGCACGTTTTGTATACCCTAGCGCGCATTGCATCATGGAACCGGTAAAAGAACTATACCATTTGCTAGCTGTTACATGCTGATATCCAATATTTGTAACAAAGTAATGCCTTTGTAGTTTTCCACGCATTCTGTGTCACCCTTTTTATGCATAGAAACAATAACACCTTGTATCCTATCAGAAGAGAAAATACCAGTAACGATTACCACATGGAAAAGAGGAATCATTTCTCGATTTATCTATCTACTTTTTCGAAAGTAATGTCGCGTTTAAAATGTCAAGATCAGCAGTTTTATTATCTCCCTCTATTTGAAAAGTCTTTACAAATTCTTTGATTTCAGCATAGATATTTACAAGATCAACATTTTCTAGACCTGGTGTACTTTAGATTGTATAGTTGAACATCTGTTCCCTGTCTATGTAACAAAATGAAGGTGACTTTCCCCTTTACTAGAGAACAAAGGTAACTGGAAGTTAGTTGATTGGCTGCACAAACCAACTTGTCTAAAAGGTAGAAATATTATTGTCTTTCTTTTTGTAAGTCAAGAGCTCAATTTACGTTTTCATGCTGTTAATTCATCTACATTTTAAATAGTTCTTTATTTCTATATCTATAAAGCTTTGCTTTTACTATTAGTCCATAGACCATAGGAAGAATAGTAAGACAATATTGAAAAGGCCGTGAAATACAAATGATAACTTAAGCAATTCCTGTGAACCAATTTTTTTATAAACCACCATAAGGAAATACTCCATCGATTTTACATTGCATATTTTGAAATTTTCATAGTTTGGCATCCGAGATGTACGACATTGACTCTATTTCACGACAAACTTTTCACTTTAATTTTGTTACAATGCAAGATTTAAGCGTTCTAAATTTTGCAGATATCCGAAGAGTATTAGCATAATTTACAGTAAGTCATGTGCACTTTGCTTGGAGATCAACGAAATACCAAGTATTTCTAACCATGTTGTCTGGACTTTTCTTTAAAATGAAATTACCACAAACTTACCTTTAATTACCTTTGTTGTCTGATAGGTTGTACCAGATGACACCGAAAATGCTAATAATGGACCGCTGCGTATTCACAGCTAGTGTTTGGTATACCAGCCACTGAAAGAAAAAAGGTTTCTTCACGTATTTTAGCTATTCAAAATTACTATTCAATTAATTTAAAATGGTAATAATATAGATGCTTCAAAATTTAATACCTTTTACTGTTTTGGATAGAAAACTTACCCTTTCTGGTCTTGCTTCCGCACGATCACGACTTCAGCGTGCATTTACAAGAAAATGTCCCAACTTCCGTTTTGATGCACGATGGGATAAGAAAAGGCACCAAAATGAACACTAAGTGTCAAGGAGTAGAACGCCTCTTGCACGCCGATGTTAAAATTGAAACGTTCATGGTGGTTTTGTGATTTTCTTTTCAAATTTTCAAATTTCAACGTCTAAAATTATTTTGTATACTTCCGCTTTTAGAAAAAACAACATGCTTTACGCAATTGTAGACCGGAGATATTTTTTGCTCAGTGTGAAATTCGTTACATCAAAATCCGTGTGCGTTTGCCGGACAGCGAAGCAGTAATAAATTTAATATAGCCATAGTAACGTAAAAACACTAAAGATTGTTAATTGTTTCACAGTATTGTACAATTTCTGTAATGCTTAGTTTTTGAACACGTGAAGGAGATGGTTCTTGACACATTGTGTTCATGTTTAGAACATCATTGTTAATAATATGTACATGAGTGTTAATAATAAGAACACTAGTCCTTCAAACTTGAAAATCAACGTCTACATTTTGAACGCGCAAAGACGCGTCTAGCGTCCGCAATTTTTACAGTGTAGCAATGTTCACCAAGGATGATTTTTACATATGTGCTAGCTTTGTGGTCACTTACCCAGGAAAAGCTATTTTCGCCGTTTATAACTTGCACGATTTTTACAAAAACCGATAGAAATAGTACAGGAAGTTGCCCATGTAATTTGAATCATGGGAAAAAGCGCCAAGCTTGGAGCTTGCATAATGTGATATGGAAGGCACCATTTTCCCATGGGTATGGCATTGTCCACTCACCCATGCTTAAACCAGCCTGTGCGTATTTACATAACTTTTGTTTATACTGAGTATCCTTGCATAAACGGTGAATCACTTATAATAAACTGTCCACTGTCAGATTTTGTGTTGCTGTTTACTACTGTATTACTGTGAGTGGACAATGTGGGGGCCATACCCATCAAAAGATGGTCCCTTCCATATCACATGATGCAAGCTCCAAGCTTGGGGCTTTTTCCCATGATTCAAATTACATGGGTAACTTCCTGTACTATTTTTATCATTTTCGTAGAAAATCGGGCGAGTTATAAATGGTGAAAATAGCTTTTCTGGGTAAATGACCACACAGCTACCATATATGTAAAAATCATCCTTGGTGAACTTCCCCTTTAATACGGTGATCAGGGATGCGAGTTATGTGGTTTGAGGATTAGAAAATACAGAGTGCCAACAAAACGCATAAATTATTACTTTTGATCACGCCTGTTTCTGAATTTTGGCAACACCGGTAATTCTATATGTTTGCGGCTTGCGACACAAATCTTGTCCTCACATAACCATCATTCAAACCACAGCATCGATATGTATTGGTATAAAGCATGATGAAGCGATACCATGTGTGGCACCAACTAAAATCAAAATAGGCAGCGGAATGCATTTATTGATTTTAGGCTGTATATATTTACCAACCCCAAGATGACGTGGATCAACTGCAACTACAGAACAGAACGTCAATATGATATTTCATTAGCTCGAATCAAAGCCACGTTGACCCTCTTAAACTTTATTTATTTCACGATGTCAACTTCCCAAGATACCAGTGACGATATTTTCTCTTCGGTAAAACAGTATATCAATGTTTAATTAGAAGTTAGGCAAATGAGCAAAGAGTAGATTATTCAAACACCACAAAGGACAGACGCAAACATGTATGCACCGATTAAAACGATTGAACGCTCTTGTTTTTTGAGTAATATAGTAAAATAGTATATCAATGTTTAATTAAAAGTTAAGCGAATGAGCAAAGAGTAGATTATTCAAACACCATAAAGGAGAGACGCAAACATATATGCACCGATTAAAACGATTGAACGCTTATGTTGTCGGAGTCACTGGAAATGTAAATTATCAAACAAATGCCCATCACTTATTTTCGACGATACTTTGCATACGTGGCAATTTCAGGCCAACCGAATTTTAATCAAAGAAGCAATGCTGAAATATCGTCTAATTAAATTCCATGATTCTCGTTTGAGAGTTGGCATATCCAACATTGGATTTTACATGTAACGCAATGCTTTTAGCAGCCAGGCTATATTTGATGATGATATTAGAGAACTAAACGCGTATTGGCTCGAAATCCAGCACGTATGTATTGTTCGCATGAAATAAGTAAAAAGATGCGAAGACTATAGCTTTCCAATATGCTTGAAATAAATCGAATATCGAAATTTGGTGTAGAACAGGAAGTTTCATTTGTCTATTTGTCATTTTTAATGTTGACCTTGACCTGGCGTCACAAGTCGGACGGCTATGACAAACATAATAATCTTTACATAAAATGAACGTTTCAGTCAGGCATATTTAATTACAAACGGGTAACTCTGCTTTGTTTCCGAAACAGTGACAGTACATGATCACCATGCTTCCCATCCCTATAGAGTTGGTATGGGGTTGCATGTGACAGGGTGGACAAAGTTTCAGGGTAACTACTTTTCGACTAGATGCGTTCCTTATTCAGAATACAATAATTAATTGATGGGGTTGATAAACACCTAATTACTTTACAGCTCTCTACAGTTCGATGTCTTTTCCTACTTTCTCTTTTACATTTTCCTGGGATCAACAAGTACCTTTATGTAACTACCATCGATTATCAGCTGTTCTAGATCCATAGCTGTCCTTGTGCCAGACTTTCAGATCAGAGAGAGGCTGAGTAAACAGCGTGGACATTACCGTTTATCAGAAAGTATCACAACGGCGGGAAGAAGCGCGCTTTTTAGGCGTCAGGTATTAAGAACAGTATAGGCGCGGACGGATATTTTGCCTAACATGTATCAGTCTGAGTGAGATTGGACTAACGCTAAAAATGTAAACATGGTCAGGTCAAAACCAATATCGAAAAACCCATATCCGAATAAGGGGCTGTGTATTAAATTGCAATATTCGATTTTGTTGCGCGAATCAGACACAACACATTACACAAACGCAACTACTTCATGTGCAATATCGCTATTCAACACTCGTAAATATCAATTTAAAGCCGATTACACACAAGTATTTTCTCTTTCCAAACTAGAAAAACAAGGTCAACATTAAAAATGAAAAATTGACAAATGAAACTTCCTGTTCTTCATCAAAATTCGATTTTCGATTTATTCCAAGCATATTGTAAAGCGATGGTCTTTGCATCTTCTCTCTTGTTTCATGCGATCATTACACTTGTGATGGATTTTGAGCCAATACGCATTTAGTTCTCTATTATCATACATGCTGTTTTTCAAGGGTAGGGATTTAGCCGAGCGGTTTTGCCTTCGATGTCTTCGCTAGATGACCGGGTACCGTATATTCTGAGTGCGAATCCTGTAAATGATCGCATTGTATCATTCTGATTTTGACATACAGAGTCAATTCCCAACCAAAAGTCAACAACACTATTTGACAATATAAAAATACAGCCTTAATTGAAATTTGAACACAAGAAGGTTGAAATTATCCCAGGGGTTGGACCAGAAAGTGTTTTTAAAACCAAGGCAATCACTACATCAAAAGTTACAGTCGATAGAGATTTGATGTGGCTTGTCATGTATGAGATTGAAAATGCGTTATTTGAATAAGTAAAACCAGAAGCTGTTTCAATTTAGTTAAACAGCTGACGGCCAGATAAAAGCAATGGATCAATATTTAATATGAGATTTTATATCTGAATATGTTATTCGATTTAATAGTAACAGTCAACATGTGATGCAAATTCGTATCTCAATATGTAGCTAATAATTAACACGAAGTATTTGTCGATTCGGCAACAAGAAGAATAATATTAAACATTGAATGAAAGTGTGTGTTTGGAGAATAATTAACTAGGGAGTTTGCCGTGAAAACAGGGACGTGATGTTAGCGGTGACAAGGGTTCTGGACATATGGTCCGAGGGTAGTGAGTTCCGGACCCCAGTTTACTGGACAATAACATTTCAGTGCAGCCTTGCTTTTACTCGATGTGCAGTTTTTCTGCACTTTTCAAACACAGACAAGTCAACTATATCTGTAACCGATATATTAAACAAGACAAGCTTCAATGAATGTGTCAATCAAAATGGCCACAGCTGTGATACTCGGTAAAATACTCGATTAAACGATACAACGTATTGCAGCTTATAAAAAAATCGGTTGTGGATGAATTTAACAATTTAAGACTGCAAATACAAACATCTGTTGGATTTTAGTGTATCGAAAAAATGGTGAGCACAACAGTAAGATCGATGTGGTACATTACTAAAATCGATGTGGTCAGACTTATTATATCACACTGTCAGGTGCAATTATCAGCTAAGCGGTAATAGAGGAATAAACTCCGTCTGCAAAAGTTGAAACATTGTTTAGCAGGAGGTCAAAGTCAAAACAACACCACCCGATCCTCAAACACCAGCACCGGCGTCTGACTTCCCGCTAGACAATGTTTCAACTTTTGCGGATATAGTTTATTAAAATGTGATTTCAAAATCGTTGACCACATCGATTTCAGTGTCGTGTTATTATTATCAGTTTTCGATAAACTAAAGTGCAATTTGTTCTGCCCATCAAAAAATCAGAAGAAACAGGTCGAATGCAAATCGTTTGACATTTCATTTATTCATATCGTCCCAGGTTTCACCCTCTTTAAGCGGTATCTATATTACGATGTTAGTGCCACAAGATAGCGATGATGGGTTCCTGTGGCTAAAATGTTATTATATCAACTAGTTTGCAAAATATCGGTGTAGCGATCAAGGTTGAAGAACTGAATGATGACATCATGTATTTGAACACCATGAAAGGACAGACAGGAAGAGGATGCGAACTGAGTAAATACTTATAACCCTTTGAGCGCCAAAGTCAAATTTTTTCACCTTTAGAAAATATACTCCAGTCAATTTTTTCAGATTTTTGTCAAGATTTTGATAACAAACTGTACCCAATAAAATATGATGTCCATTTGGTCCAAAATTATTAAAAAAACTACAGAAAAGTTCATAAAAATTGGTAAAAAATGTTGCACTAACATTTGGTTGGAACGATTACAGCACTCAAGGGGTTATATGCTTCAGTCATCGATTTGAATAATTGACAAAGCAATTGATCAATCTATCAGATACCATCGATAATTTTCTACAATATTGAAGGTAAACTTGTTGCATCTTATACGATTGACAACAATCTTAATAGGACAAGGGCTCTGACATTTTCCAATGATCTCTTTTCTTTTGTAGTAGAAGACAAGCAACTTTTCTCTGCTACTACCTAAACTGTGTTTAATTACATACTATTAGCCTTTGAATGTATGAAATTGCGAGTGGAAATAAAGTATTTTCAAAGATAAGCCACACACTCATTTCAAACGTTTAATGTTTTAAATTAACAATTTTGTCAATTTACATCCGAGATTATACTAAATATTTTAAAATTGAAGTCCTCGTTAGCACAATTGTACGGCCGTTTAGCATGAAATGGTATGCATCACGTTTGATGTGACCAAGAGACCGGATATACGATCGGAGTATAGATAGTAGTGTGTAGAGTGTAGATAGGACTACTCTGTTGTTTCTGTGAAGATTCCAATCCATATATGCAAAATGTACGTTGTTTTTGCTATATAATTTATGAGTGGGCACACGTTATTATTTATCTCGTTCATAATTGCTCATACTCTCCCAGTGAGCAGTTACACATCTTGCATACACATCCCTCAATGAGTACATTCCGACGAACATGTTTTGATTCGGAATTAAAATGACAAAAATAATGCTAAAATATAAAGCTAGTGGGGGCTTTAACTTAAGAATTAATGCAATTTGTAGTAAATAGATACCGCCGTGCAGTGCTCTAAACATTACACATAATCGACACGTTATCTGTCTTTTGATGTTCTGTAATTGTATGGTTGATTTAAAGACATATCGTTCGTGACGATTTTCGTGCCATTATAGATTACAATGAAGCTTATCCCTTAAACAAGTATTTTTTATGCTTAACAGCTTCTTCTGAAATCATTTCTAAGTTCTTAATGTCTTGGCTGGTATTGGCTAGTGTTTCAGAAGTCTGGGATTTGGGTTTGTCACATAGTAAGTTTAACACAGTCTTACCTAAAGACCATATATTTCCATAGGTGTATTTGTTATTCCATTGTCCTTCAATTTTTGCTCACGTGTGAACACGTGAGCATATGTCGCAGCGATGTCTGTCTGTCTGTCTGTCTGTCTGTCTGTCCGTCTGTCTGTCTGTGTGTCTGTCTGTCTGTGGGTCCATTTTCTCAAAAACGGATGAACGTATTTCAGTCAAATTTGGTAGACATCTTCAGAATTCAAATGGCTAGAACTGAAAAGGTTTTGGTGGGCGTGGCTTGGATATTAATGAAGTTATGAAAGTTTTAATTTTTCTGTTACGCCGCGTATGACAAGTGAAAACAACGCTGTGCATTCCCTGTGTGCGTTCCTAACACACAGCGTACACTGCGTACGTACGCAGGGCTAGCGAGAGAGTTGCCGACATCGACGGTTATTTACGAAAAAAGAATAAAAGACTGGCATTTTTGGAAGCGATCGAGTAGCTGAGGTAGGCAGGGATACGACTTGGGCTCAAGAACGCTGAATTTCGGCAGTAATTTGGCTTTTTACGTCAAGTCCAAAAATGGATTTGAAGTCACCAACTCTACGTACGGGTCTTTGCAGGGCTGTGGTGAGCGGGGCTATTAGCTGTAGCGGAACACACAGCATCGTACGCAGGGCTAATACGTTCTCTACCTAGCCTCATGGCATGGAAGTGCTGATGAATAATAACTTTGGGTCAAAGGTATTGAAGTGTCCAATCAGGTTCGTACACAGAGTCCAAGGCCTGGTGACCTACTTCATGTACTTCTGCACTGTTTGATTTTGCTTCGCCAAGAAACGTATTCGTCATTGTCCATAGAAGTATGTTTGCTCTCCTTTGAGGTTGTTTGTGAAACAAATTCCGGGATAGGCCTTGGAATGCATACGATCGGCATCGCGGCAGTGCATGTAGCTAGCCCTACGAGTATGGCGAGAGTGTCCGGCTTTGGCTACGCCGCCTCCCACCTCCGGTAGGCGGCGTAGCCCCGGCGTAGCCAAAGCCGGACACTGTCGCCATACTCGTAGGGCTATGCATGTAGCGTACCATGCTTGTGTAACTGCCGAGCTCAACGTGCATTCACGGTTGATACTCGTGTACAATCATGATGTGTTCAATTCTGATGAAGATTCATAAGTCTTACTTTTGCAGTCTTTTTTCGTACGATAATCCCGACAATACGTGTTACTGTTAGACGAGGTGGCCATTTTATGATAAGTTTCAATACTGCACAGCTACATAGCGTCACTATCGTGTGATCGAGGTACAGCGTTTTTGAACGGGATACAGAAACTCTGCAGAGGGAGACGATCGTTGACATGAACAGTCAATGTACTTCAGCACGTAGTCCGCAGATAGCGGATCGAGAAAATAAACGTGTCCCAGTAAATAACGGAATATTTATGTACATTAACTCGATATTAATCAAATTTCCAGCTCATCGCAAAAAAATGTATTGCAAAGATTAATTTGTCACTGACAAATACTGCACTGTATGGAAAAAACAGTCTGTAGAATAGTTCAATTTCGAGTGGTATTACCCGAGACAAACACTTGTGTTAAGTCAATTTTGATTTCATTTCATAAACTTCATACTTCATCGAGTATCGTGTATTTCAGCCTTTGTGAAGCCATTTTATTGATATTTTCAATTTTTGTCTTGGCTTTGTTGTGGAACATGTTGAATCGTCTCCGTGGACATGTAGGCAAAAGTGTGACGGGGTCGAAGTGACTTGGGTACCTGGGGCCGACCAAAACCAGTGTGAATTACTGGGGTCAAAGCGGACAGCGGCCGGGATGACGTGTTCCCCAAGCGAGCTACCTTCAGAAGTCTGTTTCATCGCAAAAAACGTCAACTTTTAAAACCCGTCATTTATTTACTGATGTTATTCTCAGCATCACAAACATATACGCCTCTGCTATGTATCACAGCAAATAGTTATATTTGAGCGCCCCGTAAATGGGATCCTCGTTTTTTTGGGAACCCGGAAGTGTGTCTTGCTCAATGCATTTCCTACCCATAGCGAGGGAAACTGCCCGCGTTCCCATGCTCCCATGCACCCTTTTTCAATGCCAGTGCAACGCCATCTGTGCAAAATTTGTGGTGGTATGCTCCCGTGTGATGGAAAACCTCTCTTATTCTAACAATGACGTAGTTGACTTTGGACTTCGATTTCGTAAATGTGATGTCCATGCAGTGAGTTTGGGTTGGCGCGCTTATAATGCAATCTTCGCCCGCCTGCGGTCCGATATCCCGCATTTATTAGCGATATTTATCTGTTTTGACTTGACCAAAGTTGGCAAAACTTGCTATGTACATTAAAGATACTATGATACAAGATTATTGAAAGTCATTTGACATTTTTTTCAGCCAATTCCCAATATGCATATTTAATGAACCTTCCAAATTAGGGATATATACTGGCATTTACTTGATAAAATTTGGCGAAACATGCTGTGTACATTGATCATTATACCAGGTTATAACAGTATTGAAAGTCATTTTGCATTTTCATGTCAGCTAATTCATAATTTGCATAAATAGCTAACAAGCTTTCACGGTTTGGCATATAGAGCTTGAAGGACTTGACCAAAGGTAATTACACATGCTATATTGTGATACAATGACAGTACTCAAAGAAATTAATTATTTTTATTTCAGCTAATTACATATTTGAATACTTAATGACCTTTAGAATTGATCTGTGGTGAAATTCATTGTGTTGATCATAACACTTTAAATGTAGCAAAGCATGTAGCAAAGGTTCAAACTTGCACATAAATGCAATATATAATGAAACACGTGAGCATTTTCAGTTCATATCTGGTTTATCTTACAGTTACTTCTTTCCAATGCTGTTCTATCACTGAAATTGGCAGACCAGAAAACACTTTGATCTATATGTCTAAGTCGTTAAAGAACAGGATAGCCTGTCTAGTATTAGAGAGTGTTACGTAAACAAAGACGTCTCCCGTCCATCCCCTTAGAACAACGTACTGTATCGTTACTATGATCAAACTCCTTCAAACGGTACTTTTCAGTAAAAGCTCGTTCGACTTAAACCCTACCAAGAAGTCACCTCCCCTAAGACGCTGGCTTCCGTGATCATCTTTTTGCTTCGATGATAAGATGATTAAAATCCCCTTTTTGTACCTTGTTTCCTTGCCAAACCCTGCAGAGAGAGAGAGAGAGAGAGAGAGAGAGAGAGAGAGAGAGAGAGAGAGAGAGATTTTAGAATCAAATTTTGAATAACATGAGATGCTTCTGTGTAATGCTAAAGCTGCTCAAAAATCACGCTATTGATGGTAGTGACTCGTTCAATGTTCAACTGCCTTTGTCAAGCTGATATGAATGCATATTAACATATTACCCAGAATTTACCACAGAACCAGTTTCGGTTACACTTATGATTGTAACAAGGCTGCAGACAAAACGTTTGATAAGTACAGTTTGATACAGCAACTACTGTGAGCTATCCCCTTTCGGTTGGCAATTATAAATACGACATTGATAAATTAAAGAGAAACATTCAGCAAGGTGTGGTCAAGATTAGATCAACACTAAAGATGAAAAATGTCACAAAATCTCATGATTAGACAGGTTATATGGCAATTAATGGAGGACCGAAACAAAAAAAAAACCAGTCACTTAATTCTTAGAAGACATGAGTCGTAATGTTCTTTACGTGCTAAGGTTTGTTGCAAAGTTGTAAAAGCAACATTTCAGTGTACGTCAGATCGATCATAATATTTTATTACACCTCACTCATTCAGCGTGCACTGCCATTGGTTAAACACGACTCACGTGACATGTAAAAGAACGTGATGATGCCCTCTGCGAATGTGATGATGCCCTCTGCGAACTTGATGATGCCCTCTGCATTTGATATTACATGGATGACGTCATTTTACTTACTGCGCATCCTTTCTGCGCAAAACAAATTGTCGTTCGCTTGTTGTACTTTGCAGTTGGCAACTTTTGGCTGCGAAACGTCATGCAGAGCTGTCACCGGCACAGTTAGACGATATTTTGATGCAAGTAAACAGCAAACGAACGAAAATTGCAACAAGGAATGCAATTTCTGTGTTCAGCGACTAGGCTTGCAACAAATTTGGATACCCCACAGAGGAGATCGGCAAACTTTAGCAACCCTAGACTCGGCACTGACAACATTTTACGCTGAGGTCCGGACTCAGAAGGCGAAATGTACTCGAAGAAGTCTTTTTGTTTTTGTTCCTTTGCATGTTTGCTTGTTCGGTGTAATAAAAATAATAACACATGAGAGCGAGGGCAATATCACGATTTATTGCCTGCCCAAGGGATGGTGGTCATGATCGAAATACTGATGATGCCCGAGCCGCATGTTACAATTGTGTTTGGATTCTTTCATTTCTCAATCACCATTAACAAATACAGCGCAAATATCTGAATATATGAACATTTTGTTTTCACAAAATAAAACAAAAATATGTGAAGACCCGTCGGGTGTCAGATTACGCAAATTATGATTGCAATGCAAAAAATCAAACCACCGAAAATGAGCTCAGATTATAGTATATTATTATACACCTACTGCCGTAACCTATGGGAGTTTGACCGTCCAATAACTTTCCGTATTTTGTATAGTACGCGGAGTCCCGAATACGGGCGACGCGCCTGTTTGACCTTTGACCTAGCGATTATCGGATGTAAATAAACTATTTTACGGTGATTATAGACAAAATAACAACTTCCACCAAAATGTATTCATAGCACCAAAATGTATTCGTAGTATAAGGTTTAAAACACGCTAAACACAAAACTGAGTCTAAATGCAATTGATTTTTATTTTAAAAAACTAATCAAAATTGAAAACGTTCAGCGAAGTTTGCTTGTACTGCACTGAAAATTAATTGGCTTCGTGCCAACGGAACAATCGCGCGCGTTCCACTCATGTCGCGCCTTCCGCATCCCTCAAAATTTACCATAGAATTAGTTTATACGGACGATTAATGGAGGGAGGTGTATATTACATGTAATAGGGTTATACACAAATACGGCCCTGCATGGACTCGGGCTCAGTGAGTGACGTATTGGACTCGCCTTCGGCTCGTTCGGCTCGTCCATACGTCACTCACTGAGCCCTCGTCCATACAGGGCCGTATTTTGTGAATAACCCTATATTATACTATAGTCTCCTCATTGCCTTTTTCCATTCGGATGAACAGAATGTAGATAACATTGTAAATGCCTGTACAACATCCATTTATGTGTTTTGGGTTTGACTTATTCAGATTTTACTTCGTAATGACAATCAATATGTCATTAAATGAAAAGGGGAATACCAAATATATATTGCCGTATTTCATGTTGCACGTGAAACAATAAAACCCATATTTTTTCAGCTGATGCATGTTAGAAAAAATAAGTAATCCTCGTACCTTTATTTACATAAACGAAATCTCTGACATTCGTTCCGTCAATTAAGAAATGTTTTTTTATATATTAATTTACTTATGGTGTAATCATAATCCTTATTTACTGGAGTAATAGCCTTTGCGGCAAACCTGACAGGTAGTTTGTCTCAGGCCCTATGTAAATAAGATTATCGATATGCAAATTTAAATAAAGCAATGCGTTTGACAGAACTTTTCTGTTTGCAAGATGACATCAAAACTGGTGCAATATGCGTATCCACTGAAGGTAGAACATTACATGGTCTCTTTTTCGTAAATCTTGTAACTCCGAGCGAAATGCTTACTGCGGAATATTTCGACTGAATCACTCAGCCTTCATCGCTGCTGTGTCATTGCGAATGGTAAGATGACCTAGGCCGGTCCTCTAACCGCAAGAGGGCGTTGTAAACTGCTGGTATTTTGATCCCCTCATCCCTATTGAGGGCTTGCCGTTGTGCTTTGATTTCAATGGCGTCTTTCACTCTGCGTTTGATGCAATGATCTTTACACGAAATGATCTGGACATTATCAGGATTTATCGAATGTCCTGTCCTTTTGCAGTGTTCATAAATTGCAAAGGTTTCTCGACTCTGGCGTTCTATAAGTCTCGTTTCCAGTTGTCCAGCAGTCTCCTCGATGTAGTCTTGGTTACTGACTTCACACTTGACACGATAAATTACACCGCACTGTTTCAGCTTTTCCATTCTATCTTTAACTAAGGTGAGTATTTGCTACACAGAGTTGAACGGCCTGTGGTACATATTGACGCCATTGGATTTGAAAAAACTCTGTAAAACTTCAGAGGTGCCTCTCACATGCGGAATGCCTACATTGATGTTGACTTTCTTTGATTTGTCTGCGTCCTTGATTTATCTGTCTTTCTTGGGAACCCGAACATCCAATCTAGGTACCCAATGGTCTGAGAGTGTTCTTGACGTGTTCAATGTCTTTCTGCTTATCTTGTGTTTCTGAGATTCAGCCCGGTGAAGCAATGTCCTGACCACTCATCTTTCGTTGCGTTGTATGGCCTTTCCTAAAATCAAACAGAAGGATTTACCTCTACACCCTATGGTATAAATGGGGCCAGCACTGGTAGTGTTATGTATAGTGCAGCCAAATAGCTAGCCAGTGTCATCGGCCCCGTGCCTGGAAAAACCGAATACCACATCATTAACAGCTCTGACTTTTTTCAAAAAGTTAAGGGGTTGGAAGGTCCATCAGAACAGAAGCTAATCTCACATGATGTATCAGCCCTATTTATTAGCATTCCAGTAGACTAAGCCCTACTGTCATCGAAGATTAGAAGGTTAGAGAGATAACATGTTGCGTGACACATGTGAATTGAATATTGAAAAATGCTGAACTACTACGTCCGTGCCTAAATAGTACATATGTTACCTATGATCGCCACTTTTTAGAACAAAAGCACGGGGCTGCTATAGGCTCCCCAGTTTCTCCTATGATTACCAACTTGTACATGGAGCGTTTTGATAAGAGAGCCCTGGAAAATGAACGGAACCCACTACCCTTATGGTACAGATAAGTAGATTACACATTCATCCGGCTTGGCGACTATGACGTTAATGAATTCTCCCAACGTCTGAATTTTATAGACCCACATATTAAATTCAAATCTGAACCGGAACAGGACAGCAGACTACCATTTCTGGACACTTGTATTCACATTTATGTGGACGAATTCACTAAAGTTACAGTCTATAGAAAATCTACCCACACGGATTAATGCCTCTATTTCAACTCCAATCATCATCTTGAACACAAAAGATCAGTGGTCAGGACATCGTTTCACCGGGCCGAATCAATAGTCACAGAAACACAAGCAGAAAAAAATTGAACACGTCAAGAGAGCTCTGAGAACCCATGGGCACCGAGGGTGTTCGGGGTCCCTAGAAAGAAGGATAAAACCAAAGACACAGGCAAATTAAAGAAAGTCAGCATCAATGTAGGCATTCTGTATGTGAGAGGCAATTCTGAAATTTTACAGAGAGTTTTTTCTAAATCCCATGGCGTCAATATATCCCACAGACAGTTCAACTCCATCCGCAAAATACTCAGCCACGTTAAAGATAGAACTGAAGAGCTAAAACGGTATGGAGTAATTTATCGTTTCTAGTGTTAAGCCTGTAGCCAGGACTACATCGGGAAAACTGCTAGATTATTGGGAACAAGACACAAAACACCAGAGTCGAAAAACCTTTGCAACTTATGAACACTGCAAAAGGAAAAGACATTCAATCAATCCTGATAACGTCGAGATGATCTCGTGTGGACACTATCGCATCAAACGCAGAGTGAAAGATGCTATTGAAATCACAGTATAACAGTCGGCTCTCGATAGGGATGAGGGGATGGTAATACCAGCAGTTTACAACGCCCTCCTGCGGCTAGTGGATCAGTCTACGTCATTGTATGTTCCATGTGGATCGACACCGGCTGATGATTCTATATCCAGCATATTGGAAATACTAGCTTAATAAGCTAATGAGGTCGATGCCATATAAATAGCCGGACTCTCCATCACACTGACTAATCACAACACAAAGCTTGTGTGATGCGACTCCTCGATTACGACTTTCATTCTTGCACAGCGCCACCACTCAGGGGACATATGGGAGCTGCCATTATTTATTGCCAGAGGGTCGGAAGATTTGGAGAGTGTCACTCAAAAACGATGAACCCGACTGGGATTCTACACAAAATTATTAAAAAGAGGTTACGCAAAAATTATTTAAATGAGACACTTGTACTGAGTACCACAAAATTGTGTCATTCTAATGTGAAATTTTTTAGTTTCTCTAACATGAGGAGCGTGACCTTCCCACGTATTCAGTACTTTTCAGCTGTCTAGTCATCTGATAAAAATACAGGGAATACAAACACTGAACCTGGCTTCAAACTGTCCCTGTATTTTCTTGCTGTGATATGCTTGCGTTTGTTTCACCTCACTTCTAGGATACTGGTGAGTTCGAAGTGACATAGATTCCGTTTTCATAAACATAAAAATAGCAAATGTATAAACGGATGTTTGATGCACAGCTTTAACTTTAATCCTGTCAGGTAGTATTATTTCCCTATATGCCAAGATAGGAAAAAGTAGCACTTTTGTGCCAAAAACAGTATTTCATCTACTTGGCATGGAACATGATAGCAGGTTCAGTAAGTAAAAACATACTTTACTCTTTTCATGGTCTTTAAATATTTAAGTCTTTGTTGAAATGCAACATATGGAACATGTTATACCTCACTGGTTTAAACTAACTTGACATGATGGTGAAATGAAAACAGCAGTGGATATGGGTTAATTATAATTGAAACTGTACTAGTGGAGGGCAGATGTGATTTAAAGTAGTAGATATCACCAAAATGACAATTGTTTCAACATTATGTTTTTGAAGGAGCGGCATCGGGAGGGAGACTCTCCTTCCTTGTCTTCCCAGTCTGGTCATTTATTCAAAGCTGCTTGCATATCAAACATGAATCATCGTTATTTTCATTGTAATACATGAGTTATTCTTATTTTCATGGTAATAAACACTTACTCTATTTTGATTCGGGAAGGGGACTACTCATAGATCACTCGCTAATCATGATACTCGCGGTATCAGCTGATTCTTTTGGTTTGCATGTAGACATGCAAAAAAGGTCTTAATACTATTGTAATTTTCTTGAAACTTTCACCACAAAAACTTCGAAATGTGCGGTCATTTTGAAAATTCTTTCGAACAAAAGTCGAGTCGTCACTCTGCTAGACTAATAGACAAAATGACAAGATTATTCCTTTCTGTACCTCATGGAATCTAAAAGCCTCCTATGAAAGGAATATTGCAGAACTTTTTGCCTCTGAGGTATGTCCGAGATATTAAATCGCCGTTCACATTTTAGTTTCAAACGTTACTTGTTCAAATAAAAGGTGTCAGTGTCAATTTCAGTACTTTATCGTGATTTTAGAAATCACAATCATTGTACTACCGTCAGATTTTCGCGCTTCAAAACTTTCAGCTAGGAAAGAGGAGAACATTTGAGGTTTTGAGAACCAACGGTCCCTCAGAAAAATATCTTTACGGAGTCGTAGGCCATAATGCAATATATTCAATTAAGGGATACAAAATCAAGAAAAATCTCAATATGTTGGATCGCTGTAAGTCATAAGAGAAGGATAAAGCATGTGAAGTACTCTATTACCCTTGACAATAGGAAAAGGTCATCCTGTATAGAGAGAGCTAGCTACCTTCAGCGCTTCCGTGCAAAGCTGTTCCGTTTTGAAGAACAGCAGAAGATATATTTCCGCTTTCCTGATAGGCATACTTGAGCGAACAGGGTAATAAATTTATCTTAAATAGTCTACAGTGTTGAGTTATTTGAAACGAGCAGTAAGCATAATGATTGAACATTTGCTTTAAGGATGGAGTCTTTCAGACATATTCCTTGAAAATGTCGTGAAATGTCAAGACGTTTCAGCAATGGTAGACTTTCACTCCAAGGCTAAAGATTGTCGTGTCTATGATAAAGACTCAATGCTGTCATACTAGAGCTATTAGGTTTTTACGTCTGCTGCGTTGCAATTTACGATTGTAATTTTTTTCTTAAGGTAAAACGCGCCTCGGGGACAGATATTCGGACTCTCAAATTTCTACAATTTATCTACCACTTGTGGGGCTCATTTTAAAGCTACTGGCGAAAGAAAAACTTAGTTTTTTCAAAAATAAAAAACATTACTTTACCCCATTGAGTTAACAGGAGTGGGCAGCAATTTTGAATTTCAATATCGCAAAATAAGAGTAATTTTCGCAAGTTGCAAGCTTTGCACGGTGACCCCTGATTTTGATACTGATTTGGTAAGCAAATGGTTGGAAGTTTCATTTGGAAAAGTATGAGCAATAGTTGAGGAATTTCACTTTCCAGGCGCATTCTAACTTAACATTGTAAAATAATTTTACAATGTATCAGGTTCCATGACAATACGAAGGAATTTGACTTAGTCAATATGAAAGTGGAATGTACTTAACTATATATTTAAGCAATAAACCACACCCAGATATACCACCAGATTTTGACCAGTCAACGACATATACGCACCATCAATAGCGAGTGGTGTACCAGTTGCTTAGGTTGTTGTTGTTACCAAAATGTTCCCCTATATCTAGGCTTTCAAAAAATGTATAATTTACGGGGGTTCTGAGCTTATTAATCACCAGAGAATTGTTAGATTAAAAGGGTCAATTTCTTTTCTTGGAACCTTGATTTCCATTGGTGGTTCATTCATCCATTCAGTCAGTCAGTCATCAGTCATTTATTCAGTTATTCATTTGTTCGTAAATATATTATCATATCTAATGCCATAAAAAGCAAAGCTACCGTACGTTTCAGAAATGATACAGTGGTTGCCATCTTCTTATTGGAATTGGAATGCTGATACTGTTAAGGGCGTTATCATCATCAAATGGTGTACGACAAAGTCTGTTTAAAATAGAATGCGCCTCGGGGACAGATATTTGGACTCTCAAACCTTTTCAGTTCTTTTCTTATCTACCACTAGTAGGTGTTCATTTTGAAGCTCTCTGAATAAGAGAAACGTTTACCGTGTTAGTATGTTTTTGAAAAGTGAAAATTTAATATTTCTCAATAGAGTTAATACAGGGTTGGCGGCCATTTTGAATTTCAAATACCGGTAAATCTTTGGTAATTTGTCTCTCTAGTACCAAAATTTGCACGTTGACCACTTATTATTATTGATTTTGAATGTGAATGGTTGAAATATTCCTTGAGGAAAATTTGAGCGAAAATTTAAGTCTTTCACTTTCTGTAACTTCCATCATTGTAAAGCGTAATATGAGTTGAATATAAGCTCATCAACATTAAGTTTTGATGTAATATTTTCTGTTATTTTAGTTGTGTTTGTAGATTCTACTTTTTATTCCACTGCCTAAGTTATGTCAAAATGCCAAGTGTACTACTTGTCCAGACATTACCTTGGTGACTAATGTCAGACTTTATTGTTGACAACAAACCTTAGTCCAGATCTAGACTGCTGGAATTCATTTGTAAGCAAAAAAATGGATATTGTTCATTATAAGTTATATTGGCAAGACAGACACTAAAGGTTTTTCATCAAACTTTAAAGAATTCAAAAAGAACAGTTACTTATTCCAAGAACAATGTCAATAAAACAGATCATCAACAGTTTAAAATTATCGTCTATTTAAGTAATGTAAATTAATTAATATTAGCCCTACACAAATGGCAAATATTGTTAGATCGAACATCGTCGGTTCATATTTTATAAGCATGAAATAGATTCCCTAACGGTACAGAATGTCTGTCTACTTTGTAATACGTCATTGTTACCTTAAAAAGCCGCTGTAAAATTTCACTGCAGTTTGATTGTGACGAAACAGAAGGAAACTAACGACACCAGATACATTTTCTAGGTGATTTCGTAGCCATCAGCGGCAAGAATGAATGATTATTTCGTTTTTATCACATGTATTGCAATTCCTTCAATCCATATCCACGAGTCATGGTACATGTTTGAACATCAATCGAAATATGTTTGCAACCGCCATATAATGGATGAACAAACAAAGTATGCTATTTTTATCAAATACAGAAATAAGAACATTAGACTCTCATATCGACTCAGTCAAATCCCTTCATATTGTCATGGAACCCTCTACAATGTTAGGTTGCAAATTGCAACGCTACGTAGCAGTCGTACTAACCTAATAGCGCTGGTATACGAATGTTGAGTCTGTATCAGAAACACGACAATCTGTAGCCTTGGAGTAAAAGTCAACTCTTACGGAAAAGTCTTGACATTTCACGACGTTTGCTGGGGATATGTCTGAAAGACGCCATCCTTTCAGTAAGTGTTTTATCTTGATGTGCGTGCTGCTTGTTTTAACTTTGATACCTCTACATTGAAGATTCACTCGAGATGAGTTTAATTTATTGTTCTTTCAAGTATTCTGAACGGAAAAGCGAATATCTATCTTTTGCTGTTCTTCGAAACGGAAAAGCTTTGCACGGGACCTCTGAAAGTAGTTTGCTCCATCTCTGTACAATAAGACCTTTTCCTCTTTTCAAGGCAGTGGAGTACTTCTTATTCTTTGTTCTCCCCGTATGACTTATAAATACAAAGAATTATCTAGCCGGCATGCTAGCCAAAGTTGAAACTCATGAATTCGCAAAGCATGTGCAACCAGTAAATAAGTAAAAATCTGGAAGGACTAAGTTCTTGAATCAAAAATATCTCTGACTTTCAGCCTGTAGTAGTACATGCCCAAATGAAAGGGACCATATGCATGTTGTCCGAACAGCACTCAAAAGTTTTGTGGGACCCATATGACCGATGTTAACACTGTATCCAAGGTACGTTGGCGATTGATGAAAGTTTATACATCTTTGTAATAATGTACATCTTGAAATTTAAAGGTTGTAGCTATGTTTACTTGATGTATCAAGATATAGTGCATTATATAAATTGTTTGCAAACAAGAAAGTCGTACAGGCGCAGTTCAAGTGACTCCCTCCCTTAAAGGTATACAGTCACCTGTAATCTAAATATGCCCATATATGGTCAAAGGGGTGTTCCTTGGTATTCAAAATGCCCATGTGAGGGCGCTGTTTTTAAAAAGCGGCCACCCGCTTAAAATCTGTGATTGGTTAGATTTTCTCTTTCCATGGTAACTGTGGCAAAATTTAACAGGTGACAGTATACCTTTAATAAAAACGAACGTGGGGGACGTTCACCTTTGTCCTTTCAACATAGAGCCCGGAGATATTCAGTGGCGCCATGGCGCCAAAAAGTCTGGTATGCATGCTTTTCAATGGCGCCATCATTAGACCATTCGTCAGCCGCTCTTGTACACTACAAAACGACGCTAATGATGACAACCGCGCGAAGAAGGTCGACTTAACTAAAAACTTTCCCGCTTTTTTGGTAAATTCTGGCATAGGCGCTATCGGTATTTAAAAGTATTTTAAAGTATTTTATAAGTTGCATGTTGTCTTACATAAAGTCAATGCATCGCTATGTTTGACATTATGTATACATGCTTTGAAGGTGACTGACTGACCAGTCACCGTCAAATATATATATATATATATATATATATATATATATTATATATATATATATATATATATATATTATATATATATATATATATACATATATACATATATGTATATATATATATATTTATATATAAAATATATATATATATATATATATATATATATATATATATATATATATATATATATATATATATATATATATAATTACTTTGTCCTTAAAGGGGAAATTTACCTTGAAAATTAATTTTGGAATATTAAACTGATATGACCATTGAAAGGCTTTCGAGTCGATTTTATTCACTTTCACTCACTGGTTAATAAACAGAGGTGTACTAAAATACCGGAAGTGACGTCGTAAACTTGGTCATTGAAGCAGTCGACGTGTGCAACTGCAAGCTTTTCCACTGACAGTGTATAGAATGGCTACAGAATATAGGGGCAAGCACTCGGTGTCGATGTTTAAGTCGAGCAGAAATAAAGTTTTCTGCGAATACCACTTTGAGAAGGACTGCTTTTAGCGAAAGTTGCAAGTCCAACAACTGAACGACAAGCCTAAAAGAAAACTGTCCGGGGCATATCCAGCCCCAAGTGCTTCGCTTGTACATATGGGACAGTACGTACGCTCAGGCACTAGAAACGGAACGCTGTGCGCTGCAGACAGGACCGCTGTTCTAGACTAATCATGGCTACATCAGGGTGTTCTGTAACACATTAAAAATGCTCGAACTTTTAGAATTAACGTCAATCTCTTTACAGCATTGGCATTACTTCGGCGTCGGCATGATTTCACAGCGATTGCAGACGCAACACATGCCTCCATGGGTTGACAATGTTAGGCATGATTCATTGATTGATCGCCGAAAAGAATTTGAACTTCGTCATCGGAGCTAGAATAGTCACTTTCCGAACTCGAATCGCTGTAACTTCAGTCAGTCTTGGATCATCGATTGCTGTTCAGGTTTGAAGTTATTGCCGATTATCTTCGCCATTATGATTTTTAGTCGAGCGCTGAGGTTTGCGTACCACGTACACGTCCTCTACTTGGCGTAGAAGAGCTTGGTTATAAGTGACCTTGCTTTGAACCCGCTGTGTACACGACAACAAGCAAGTTTGATAGGTCACTTCCGGTTCCGTGCGATCAGCTTGTGGCCACTGGGCTAATACGCGCAAGCAGCGAGCGAAATTCACGATGGCCCGAAACCAGCGATTTTCATGCTGGGCCAGTAAATCCTGAAAGATGTCCTGCAGTTCCTAAAGACGCGGGCCAGTAACTTTCACTATATGGAAAGAAGTTTACCCAAACGTTTTGCTAAGCTAAATACCAGACAAAATTATTCAGAGATACGAAATTTATTCTTTCAAGAGATTTGCAAAACGTGAAATTCGCAAATAAAAACTGAACAGACTGATCGGTACTGCATCTAGGCGAAAGACCTTACCTCATCTTTTCTCGCGAAAGTAGTGGCGCTATTCAATATGCTCCCCATTTGTTAAGCATGTATCTCCTTGTGGTTATAAAAGAGTTATTTTTTAGCGTATGTCGAGGTAAAATGGATTTTCATGACACCGCGACATTGCACTTTTATATGACATCCAACATTTACAGCTACTGGACAACACAATATCGAAATTAGAATTGTTTGGTCAGATATGTGAGTTGGGGAAATCTCCAATATAGGATATTTACCCACAGTTTAAGGCAAGTCTAGGCTCGTATAATTTAAGTTAATAGAGTCAGACTACAGAAATCGGGCTTGGCTAGACAGCGGGGTCAGATCTGTAAGGTATAGTGAAATCCCCGATATACATCTAATATTTACCCACAATCTGACAAGTATGGTATCGTCTAGTATTGAAGTAAGAGTCGAATTGAAGAAGTCGGGGCCTGTCAAGACCTGTGAGGTGGTTATATATTGGATATTTACCCGTGATTTGACAGTCAAGAATCGACCAGAATCGATCTCAGAGTCCCGAAATCGCCGATAAACATCGGCAATTTTGCATAGACCAGACGTGCCCAAGACACAAGGCAAGTAATTCCAGTATCGATATTAGAGTCCCAATTTCAAATAAATATGAGGTAAATATCTGTGATTTCACAGATCCGGCGTGTCGAGACGCAAGGCAAAGTCATTATACAATGGTCTAGTATCGATTATTAGAGTCCAAAAAATCGCCGATATGTATCAGCTTGAGGTAAAATATCGGCAATTTCGCAAACCTAGTGTGCCGCAACAGAAGGCAAATCATTCTTGTGTCGTCTAATATCGATATTAGACCCGATATATAGATTGTTATGTATGATAGAAATATTGTGGACGCTAAACTTCGATACTAGAAAGTAAATGTCCGATATTTAAACATTGTGCAAAATCGTGCCTTCATCGTGATTTGACCTTGATGGCCGTTTGCCTCGGTCGCCTGTAAAGATTACATTTTTGTGATTCGTCTTTTAACGTGGGTTTCGAAACTTGAGTATGTTTTCTCTTCATCAGTTGCCCAAATTTATTGTGTTCCCTTTCTTGGATTTGATGATAGTCATCTTCCCTCAAGGAGGAGAAGCCAGAATCATTTTTGAAAGCTTAGAGTAAACTGTTGTAATAACTCGATTTGCGTGTGATCCTGTTTTTTGGTGCCAAAACTTATCCATCTCTGATCGGAGTACTGGATACTTAGCTTTTTCGTGTTGGGACATATTTCAACTTCAAGCCCACGCTTGTGCTCGTTTTCTCAATGTAATCATATTTGTTGTGAAAGGCTGTTTTAAGAAATACAAACGTTTATGTGTTTGTGTTTAACCTGTCACTGATTTCATATGTTTTTTGGCACTGAGACCAGTTGCCAAAACTTGGTTTTGATAGTCATCATCATTTGCTTTCCTTTAAATGAATTAAAAGGCACAAAATAGTTTGATGTTAGGATGTTGAAGTGGTGTCTTTTTATTTTTTTAATCAAATGTTCTAGGCCCCCTGAGAGCGGGTAAAAAATCTGCATTATATTTGGATTAGACCTGACTATCGGACCAGTTGATTTTCTTCAGGGCAAGTGATTTTTTAAAGTTGCTGGCCCGCTTGGCCAGTGGAGATATTGCGTGAGTTTCACACACTGCGCGCAAGTGAAAGTGAATGACACCAAAGCTATTTTGTTTATTTTTCACTAAATAACGACCTGATTACCGAAGAAAGGCTGTGTAAATTTCCCCTTTAAAGTAATTTATATTATATATATATATATATATATATATATATATATATATATATATATATATATATATATATATATATATATATATATATATATATATATATATATATATATATATATATCGAAGTAATAGATGTCCTCGTCGGAAATTACAGTGCGATGTGGAAAGCAGAGCATTCTAAATATTACACAATTACGTCATGTACAAACTAACTTATGTAAGTTAGCATCGGCGAAGTTGTACTAAGGATGGATGAAACTTAAGTACAGATATTATTACTTTGTACTTGGAGTAATTTGTGTTATTATATAATATATTGTGTTATTATATAATATATATATATATATATATATATATATATATATATGTGTGTGTGTGTGTGTGTGTGTGTGTGTGTACGTTTTTGTCTATGTGTGTTATCGATTAAGAATCCCCTTGTAGATATGTACTCGAACGCGAGCTCACAAAGATGCAATTTTAATACGTGAAAAGTAAGCAAGAGAAGTCAAGGAATAAAGACTTGAAGAGGTTAGATTGGAAAGTCTGAAAATCACACAAAAGAATCAGGTTTTACATATCCATTCAATTTACACTTATTAACATTGTCACAGGCAAACAACCATGTTTGAATATCTGTGATTTCTCTGACGTCAAACACTCCTCGTTGTCACCTTCGTCACGTGTTAGTCAATCATAAATCAATGATCTATTACTGAACTGTCTTTGAATAGGTTAGCTTAACCTATTATATAACTATCTCACATGGCGATTCGTCTATGGTGTTAGATATCTATTTAGAATCCCCTTGTGGTTGCTAGATAGTACCATTCAATGTCTATTACTTAAGCAATTAACAACCCAAGGGAGGAGTATTTCAAGAGATTTTCACCAGTTCACGACACATATGCGTGAGCGAAAACCGAGTAATGTACCCGTGGCTGAGATGGTTTATTGCTATTATATCGTAACGATGTATTGAATTTCTGGCAAGAATCTTTAAAAAAAAAGAATTTTCTCAAGCTGAGAGTTCGCGCGTGTTCCAACAGTGCCGTATATCGCGAATAAAGCACTATTTTCACGCCTCGACCAATCAGATCGCTACATTTGCGCCACCAGCATACTGGTATGATATACAACTTGTTTTATTGCTGACCTTAGTGTGAAGATTGATGCAAACTGCATGTGTATAATTGCTGTGCTATTCTTCGCGACTATGGGTGACAAAGAGCAGATTAATCGTGGTTAATCGCAAATAACAGCTCAACACATCCTATATGATGTGCTAATGATATTTAAGTAGGAGACTTGAGGAAATTTCTATTCGCTCTGAAATATGGTCTTTAGGGAGGAGACCCCTTGACAATAATCTGTCATGTCACACAAACGACGTGTTCGAACCAGAAGTGCCTTTCTTATGATGTAAAAGATTTTGAGTTTTAGGGATGCCTCAAGCTGTGCAGGTATGAATGTTTTGCTACCTTCCATTTTCCGCTTCGTATTGACACTTTATTCTTATACTGGTCAAACAACCCTGCCGTTTGGGCAAACGGACGGAGTTCTCTTTCTAGATCCTCGATGTTTGGTGCTTGCGTAAGTTCTAAATCGTGTGTTAACTTGTACTTTGCTTACGTAAACTTTACCAAAAATGTGCGGACATGGATTTTTTTAATGTGTCCACATAGTATGCAATGTTTCTAAATTAAATTGCTATCGATACAAAGTCTAGGATTTGCTTTGTTATTATGAGTTGGTTGATTAGGTTACCTTCATTGTACACGGATTCCCGTTGCCATGGAGATATATAATGACGTCACCATCTTGAATACATAAACGTTCAATAATTGCACCTTCCCTGTTTATTTTTATTCTATCCACGGTTCATCTTCACACTTTGACACAAGTTTGTCGCATAGAGAGTGAACAGCAATCGGAAGGTGGTATGCTCTTGGTATGTTTTTGACATGCGCACTGTCATATTTCCATTGGCGTGTGACCAGATATACGCGCATTCGTTCACAATTGACGCTTTTATACCTCGTTGACAAAAATAAAAAACAATGACTATTCGTATGCGTAATTATTTGCATGCACTGTTTACCTCTATCATTCCTCCAAGGCAATCTAAGAAAATGGTGTTTTGATGATATCAATAGAGTACGCTCAATTACTCAAAGTGTATTGGTGTTCATACGGTTAGTTATTTAATTAGCTTTTAAAATAACTCTGCATATTTAGGGCACATGCAATGTTTCTTTGGCTATGACCGTATAGTCTAGTCTCTGTCTATCTGTCTGTCTGTCTGTCTCTCTCTCTCTCTCTCTCTCTCTCTCTCTCTCTCTCTCTCTCTCTCTCTCTCTGTCTCTCTGTCTCTCTCTCTGTCTCTCTCTCTCTCTCTCTCTCTCTCTCTCTCTCTCTCTCTCTCTCTCTCACATCATTTTACTGAGCTGTACAGTAAACGATAAGTTAGTTGTGACCTTCACGAGACGCTGGTATACAAAGTCCCGATTTCCGTCACACCAAACTGTCTAATGACAGTGAATGCAATTGAATTGCTGTTGAACATGAGTTTGCTTCAGAAAGTATCAATAACAGTGTAGTTCCTAACTGTTTTTTTGCGGGAGATGTCTTTGTGTGCCCCACTTACAACAATTTCCTCCCAACATCCCGAGACTGGAGAACTACGTCAGCGCCTCCTTGCCAAACAGTCCTCGGAGGATATTCAATGACGTGGTGAATGACGTAGGTTGGCGGACATTAACCGGCGACTGCGTCAGCCCCAGTCTGCGCACAGAAGAGCGATCTGCGAACCGTGACATGAGCAGTCTTGGAGTACCTGGCGAGGAAACTGAAGTCGCTTTTCGCATCGCTCGATGATAATAGAACATTGGCGCGCAAATTGCAAACGCCCAGGAGCGGTACCTCTGCGCCTCGGGGTATTCACGCTTTTCACAGAAATACAAGCGGTCGTTTTTTCCCCGTCATAAGGGGGAAAGTAGTCATTAGAATAGATAAATGGCTTATTTTGCTTAGTATGTAACACAGTTCCCACGATGCCATTCCCAGTTGTGACATTTTCCAAGGTTTATTGTGTATCACTCTGACCTAAAGGAAAGACTCGCGATCGTTCATAAACTCAGAAATTGGTGAGAGCCTAATTAGTTAATGGGTACGTGGTAGAAAGTCCCGATCGGGAAAAGTCTTAAAAAAAAGTCATACACAAATGTGTACATCGCCCAAGTCACACAAAATAGCCCTACCGAAGTATTAAAGCCAACCCTAACTAGAGACGCGAATTCGTTTTTGATCTTCCTTCGTGTAAGCGCAGGGACGAACAGAGTATGAAGTTTTGTTCCCGACCGAATACTTCTCAGCGAGCTGTTTTCACATCTTGATTTATATAACTTATTGCCATCATAACGGTCATTATAGCCCTCGGGTGTTACGAAATTGTATTTTCGCCAAGTTTTACACTGATTTTGTGAAAAATGATCAGGTCATGAAACTTTCAGTAAAAGAGTGAATTGCCTGAATGAAGAATTCGCAAAGGCTGGAAAATTATTGACATGCGCTGATCTACGGTCAATTTTACACTATCTGAGAAGGTAATTTCGCGTATTCACTTATAAAGACGCCCTCATGCCAGCATTAATTCCTGTCATTCTGACGATGTGGTTTTTGTGTCCTTAAATTTTTGCCCGAAGTTCTAATCTATGAAAGCGAGCTACAATGTTCCGTGTATGCCAACAAAACTTGAATCAGAACATTGCAAGATGTAGGAAGCACAAAGAATAGGTTTGGTCTCTCATCCAGACTACCCACGTAAGCTTTTTTCTCATTCGCTTGAAACGTTTAGGATAAAAATGACAGTGCTACGAATGGTGTAAAAACCATCAGTATGCAATGCATGTCTGTGAACAGTACTTATCCTGTTATCTACGATTACCGATGGAGGTATGATCTCCCCTCATTCCAGGGTACTTTGATCCACACATGACTTCTAACTTTATTGTTGACAAGTCGATAGTACTACCTTGTCAGCAATACAACCAGAAATATACAATGAAAACTACGACGCTACATGTTTGCAAGAGAACTGAGATGAGGTGGAAATCAATAAGCTTATTTCATCTTAAACACTTTACATTCATAACACTTTAACTATCAAAATTTGGTGCAGATTTTTTGAAGAATTATGAAGATAGCTGCAAGTGAACGCTCCATAGACTTCCATTTACTTAAATATCGACTTGAACTCCTTTAACGCTTCCGAAATGTGTCAGAATTAAAATCCGAAAATATGGCTAATAAAAACAAAATTTATCGTAATAAATTTTGAGAACTTCTTCATTAGAAGATCGGGCGAGTACCTTGATTGTAATACAAGATAACTGTTTGTCGGTCACCTTTACAAAATGTAGATAAAGTCAGCACTTTGCAAATTCGACCGTCCAATTATACGTGTCACTATGTGTGTGATATATGACAATATCGCATGACGGAAGACAATTTATTCTTTTTAAGCGGTAAAAATTGATAGCACAGATGAAGATGAAATTGTCCTTTTATACAAGGCAACCTCAGTATTATCGTTAAAACGTCAGCGAACGTATATATTGATGTCGCGCATAATGTGAACAAATGCAATGAATTAAGATGTTTATAAGACATTTTCTATCGATCTAGGGAGTCCAGCATTTCTGTTTCGCATTTGACACACCGAGGTACAGGCCAATAATTGCTCGCATTGTTAAAAACTATGCTGCTTAATTCAAAAGATTGATAAAGTTAATGAGAGGGTTATACGACTGAAACATGCCGATAATCTAAAGTTTAGATCTGCTCCCTTTAATGTGCCATATTGTACGGTATCAAATATTCGTTATATCATATTGTCGCAGTGTTGGTAAAATTTCATTTTTTTTTCTGTTACCGTCCCTAACGATCTATTTCACTGACGTAAATTCATCTCAGATAAATACGCTTATCCTTGACTCATCATGAGTTGTCCTGCGGATCGTTCAAGGTTTCCAACCGGTCGTTTTAGGTGAAAAAAAGATTGTGATCAAATGGATCAATATTTTCAAGGAATTGTGACCAAGCCTTGAGAATGAATAAGGCGCGTCCCTGCCACTGAAATAAAAAAAATTGTCTTCCTTCCGACCGTCAAATGCAAAGGTCACAATGAACTCTTACTCGATCAACGGGAAAAAAGCAGGGAGAATATACGCAAACACCTCTCACTGCTCTCGTCTGTCTGTCTGTCTGTCTGTCTGTCTGTCTGTCTGTCGTTCGCACTTTCTCATTTTGAGTTTAATGTTGGGTTTTTCGCAGACAGCAATTTATGTATGAACGATATGACATTCATCATCTTGCATTGTGACAATGATAAATATAATCTCATGTACCACGATATTATATAAATCTAGTTTGTATGGTTTCGCTCCACCTTCAAAAACAGAAATCATAAAGCTATACCCTACCAGATACATTTGTAGGCGGTCATAAGATGAACGCCTGTAAATTCGTTCGTCTTTTATTCACTCACAATAAAAGGAAGACTTGAGTTTGATACAAAACAAGACTTCAGCATAAAAAAGTGCTGTTTACGTCATCAGGTGATGGAGAATTGGTGACATGTTAGCCTAACGTGTTCTGAATGTATAAGAGTAATATCTTACTGTTTTCATCGCAGGCAGATAAAAAATAGGATTACTTGTATATTGCGATTTTATCTTCAGTGCACCAAATATTATTTCTATTCTTTGAGCATTCATAAATAACGCCGCTATAATATCACCGACAAGCAGTCAAATGCTTTATTAGTAGACAATTAATCAACGTATTATTTACATATCACTTATATATTTATTACTTCCCAATTAAAAAAAAACACAGATAGGTTCATTTTAATTATTTCAATGTACAGCTACAACATATGCCTAATTTTCCCTCTCCGTTCAAAAGTAATATAACCTGACAAAAAAGTGTCTGCAAAGATGTGTGACGTAGCTTCTAGAAAGGTCATGTCTATATCGGAAAACTTGAAGGTAAGTGGTGGTATCCTTCATAAGATAACCGAGTGATGCAACGAGATGACAGACTGATATCGACGCATTTCACGTGTAGAACTAGACGATAACGCGAGAGGCACAAATGGCCGATATCAACTCCAGAGATAGGGGAAAAATTTGAAAACGATTTCGTGCTTGTGTTTATCCCCCATTGACGATGAATGACGTCATATCGTTACCCGGATGTCGGGGAAGGCTTTGTTCAGCTCACAGCGCTCATCGGAAACTATTTTGCAATCATGAAGCACTGCACAAAGTGTGACACCTATCACTCATAGTCATCCAGCATTCCATGTCTACGGGCGACAACCCCTCTGAATGTACTTGAATTAGCAAAAGTTGTGCGCTAAAATGTATAACAAGAAGCGGTACTACGCCGAGTCACGACCTTTAGCCATTAGCTATATATAGCCATGGAAGTTCAAGTATTGATCCCCCCCGTTAGCTCGTTGGATCTAATCATCCTCAGGATTAGCACACGCATCCCCAGTTTGTTTTCAGCGAGTTATTGACATCGGATATCCTTTATGAAAATACGCCAATTAGAGTGACATACTGTTACGTGCAGAGAAAACGAACAAAAGGGTGAACTCAGCAGTTAACGTTTAAACAAAATTTATTACGAAAATAAAACTAATTGCTAAGTTAGGGATAGGATACAAGCTTTAAAGTGTACAGACTACTTATCTCAGCTGGGACGGCAAAGCTCCAGTCTCAGAGTTGTAACAGTCAGTCGGATGAATGAACAGTCCTTTGGCTTGCAGGCTTGAATTTGCACAAAGTCCACAGTATAAATCCAGCGTTGGCAGTGAAGGTCTTGAAAAGTCTTGAGAATACTACTGCTGGAGTTTAGTAACACACAAGAGACACGATCCCAAAAGTCTGACTGGAAGCTGTGCACGTCCCTTTTATAAAGGCATGTAAGAACAATCTAGAACTTTTATTGACATGCTAATTACTGTTCTAAAATTATCTCCCTTACACAACTAATCAACTTTCCAGAACATTCCAAACATGACTAATTGAATTCAAGGTTGTGAGGTCATTAAGGGCAGTGACCTTGGAATGTTCTAGACTAATTGAACTCAGGTCATGATGAGTGTGGGGGAAATGACCTACATAAACACCCCCTCTTCAAAAAGAAAATTTTTCAAAGAAAAATCTTTCTTTTACAAATGTAATCTTGAAAAGGATTTAAGTACTCAAATTTTGTTTTACTCTAAAGTAAAATTTCTTGAAAGTGAACAACAATAAACTCTAAATACGAGAGAGACAGTCTGCAATTAAATTGTCTCTGCCTTTGATATGTCTAATATCAAGATTAAACTCCTGTAACATTAAACTCCATCTTAGCAATCTCTGATTTTTGCCTTTAAATTTCTGCAGAAAAACAAGAGGGTTGTGATCAATATAAACCACTATTGGCTGATTTGAAGAAGTAACATAAACTTCAAAATGCTGTAAAGCTAATATCAAAGATAAACACTCTTTTTCAATTGTAGAGTAGTTTCTCTGGGATTTGTTAAATTTGCGTGAAAAATAGCAAACAGGATGATCTACATCATGACTATCCTCTTGCAATAAAACAGCACCAGCAGCCGTATCACTAGCATCCACAGCTAATTTGCATGGCAAAGTGAAATCTGGTGCAGACAACACTGGAGCACTTTGCAGTATGGCTTTAAGTGTATCAAATGCCTGTTGGCATTGCTCTGACCAAACAAACTTTACTTTCTTTTTAAGTAAGTTAGTCAAAGGCTCAGTAATTGTGGAGAAATTTGGACAGAATTTTCTGTAGTAACCAGCCATACCGAGAAAGCGCATCAGTTGTCGTTTGCAGTTTGGTATGGGAAACTTGGAATGGCACTGATTTTGGATCAACAGGTTTTACCTCACCCTGTCCTACAGTATGTCCGAGGTAAGTTACCCTCGCCCAACCAAACTCAGATTTGGCGAGGTTGACAGTCAACATTGCTTTACTCAGTCTCTCAAAGAACTTCCGCATGAGCTTGATGTGTTCCTCCCAGGTGTCACTATACAGGACGACACGTCGTCAACGTAAGCTGCACACCCGTCTAGCCCGGATATGACGTCATTGATCATCCGTTGAAACGTTGCCGGAGAGTTCTTCATTCCGAATGGCATCACCTTGTACTGGAACAATCCGTCTGGTGTAACAAAGGCGAATATTTCACGAGCACGATCCGTCAGAGGGACTTGCCAAAATCCCTTCAGTAGGTCAAATTTCGTCACGTACTTAGCTTTTCCCACTCGGTCGATGCAGTCATCAATCCTCGGGATTGGGAAAGTGTCTGTCTTTGTTAAAGTGTTGACCTTCCTAAAGTCCGTGCACATACGATAACTGTGGTCTGATTTGGGAACAAGTATGCACGGCGAACTCCAGTTACTTTTACTGGGTTCAATAAAGTCATTGTCCAGCAGGTATTTGACTTCTTCCTGGAGATATTTCGCTTTTGTTGGATTCAGTCTGTATGGATGTTGTTTTACAGGCTTACTGTCCCCAACATCAACGTCGTGATAGATGACGTTTGTCCTCGTTGGAACATCTTGAAATAGGTGTTTATATTCGTGGAGCAGTTCTTTCACCTGTTGTTGTTGTTCTGGCTGGAGGTGTGCTAACTTTGTAGACTCCAGCTTCTCCAGGATTTCTGAGTTCTGAAGCTTGACCGAGCCCAGCTTTGAGTTTAGAGTATTTTCACTCAAGTCAGTTTTTCAGTATCACTATCTTCATAATGGTTTGAACTGACTGCACTGACAGGCTGAGTTATAGTAGGATTATCCCTATCCAAATATGGCTTAAGCATATTTATGTGACATAGCTGTTTTTGTTTTCGCCTGTCAGGTGTTATTATGATGTAATTTAAATCACTCAATTTCTTATCAATTAGGTATGGCCCAAAGTAACGAGCATGGAGTGGTTTGCCAGGAATTGGAAGTAGAACAAGAACTTTTTGACCTGGTTCAAACTTCCGTTTTGAGGTGCTTTTATCGTATTTGGTTTTCATTGACTGCTGAGATGACTCAAGATTTTCTCTGGCTAATTCACATGCTTTAGAGAGTTTCGTACGAAAATCTGACACATATTGCAAAATATTCAGACAATCATCGTCGTCAGACAGGAATTTCTCTTTAACGAGCTTAAGTGGGCCACGGACTGTATGTCCAAATACAAGCTCAAATGGGCTAAAACCAAGAGACTCCTGAATTGACTCTCTAACAGCAAAGAGCAGATAATGAATTCCTTCATCCCACTGCTTCTCTGTGTCAAAACAGTAGGTCCTAATCATGTTTTTCAAAGTTTGATGAAATCGCTCAAGAGCACCCTGACTTTCTGGATGATAGGCGGATGACCTATACTGTTTAATGCCTAGCTGATCCATTACTTGTTGAAAAATTCCAGACATAAAGTTGGAGCCTTGATCGGACTGGACACATTTAGGGAGGCCAAATAAAGTGAAAATTTGACTAAAGCTTTCACTATAGTCTTTGTCTTTATATTTCTCAGTGGTATGGCTTCTGGGAACCGAGTTGATGTACACATTATTGTCAGCATGTACTCATTTCCTGATCTTGTTTTTGGTAGGGGCCCAACACAGTCTATTAGTATCCTACTAAATGGTTCTTGGAATGCAGGAATTGGCTGTAAAGGGGCCTTTGGAATGGTCTGATTCGGCTTTCCTACCATTTGACATGTGTGACAAGTTTTACAGAAATGTGCTACATCCTGCCTGAGATTAGGCCAATAAAAGTGACTGAGAATTTTATGATAAGTTTTCCTGACTCCTAAGTGACCAGCCCAGGGGGTTTCATGGGCCAGGCGCAATATTTCAGCACGATAGGGCTTTGGAACCACAATTTGATGTTTTATAGCCCAATCGTCATCAACCAAAACATCTGGAGGTCTCCATTTACGCATGAGAATACCAGATTTTGTATAATAGGAAACAGAGCTATCTGAAGTTTTACCTTCATCATCTACCCTGTCAAACAAAGACAAAATATCTGGGTCTTTGTGTTGTTCTGCAATGAGATTTGATCTAGAAAATGTCTGACTTTGGTCAGCAGAAGTTTTACTGGAAGTTTCAAATCCACGAGGGATAACGGAATGATCCGTGTCAAACACCTGACTGAGAAAGGTGTCATTTAAGTCAACATCTGTGACATTATTTTTGAGAGTATTTTGATTCTCGAAGTTTTCTTTGACATGGCTCGAGTAATAGCACATGAAGGAAATAAATCGGGTATCTCTTGTTCAATTGGCTCTGGATCCTGATCTAAACTAGGATTATCAGTCACAAGTGGATTAGTGATGACCTTGTCCCCAGCAAGGTCGTTTCCAAGAAGAAGGTGAATCCCTTCGAAAGGCAAAAAGGCCTAATACCTAAAGCCACAGGTCCAGAAACAAAGTCCGAAGACAAATAGACATTATGGAGAGGAACAGGAATGTAGTCATTGCAATCTACCCCCTTAATAAGAACTTTAGAACCTGAAAATGACTTTTCAGAAAACGGCAGGGTATCTGCCAACAAAAGAGACTGGGAAGCCCCGGTATCTCTTAAAATTTTGACAGGGGTAGCGGAAGAAAAATCACTAGAAAGTGATATAAAACCATCGTGAATAAATGGTTCGAAAATACCCATAATGCTATCTTGAGAAGAATTGACCTTGACCTCATTAATTGGGGATAGAGGGATTTAACCTCAGAAAATGTGTTGCACACATTATTAGACTCTAATCGAGTTGATGAAGAAATAAAGCCGGTGGGCTTAGATCCACTTTGACCACTTTGACCTTCACGTTTTCTTTTCAATTTGAAACAATCTGACATTAAATGGCCGTCTTTCTTACAATAATTACAAGAAAGTGTACCAAACTGTTTGTCAGAAGGAGATTGAGACTTGGGATCTGATGATGTGGGAGTGTTACTTGAACTCTGTGAACTGTTGTCATTTGATTTTCTACTCTCCTTTGAAAAATTCTTGGATGAAAAGGAGGAGTTAAATTTACCTGCATTGTTTCTGTATGAAAAGGACTGGGATGGTTTGCTGAGAAATGAAGATTTGTGGTCAACGAATAATCATCGGCCAAACGTGCAGCAACCTCCAATGTATCTGCCTTTTGTTCATTGATAAACGTCTTGATGTCACTCCGGATGCACCTTTTAAATTCCTCAATCAAAACAAGTTGTCGTAATTTGTCATAATTCTGACTGACCTTTTCCGAAGAACACCAACGATCAAACAGTTGTTCTTTTGTTCGAGCAAATTCAACATAAGTTTGATCCTTCACCTTCTCACAATCCCTAAATTTCTGACGGTAAGCTTCAGGCACCAACTCATAGCCCTTGAGAATTAATTCCTTCACAGAATCATAATCTGAAGCCTGCTCTACTGACAACTGAATGTAAATTTCTCTGGCTTTACCCACCAAAGCACTCTGCAAAAGCATAGACCAGGACTCCTTAGGCCAATTCAGACTCTGAGCAATTTTCTCAAAATGGAGAAAATATTTGTCAACATCCTTTTCTTGGAAAGGGGGAACTAACCTGAAATGCTTAGTGATGTCAAACTTGTCCGAAGGGAAGAATTTTCCTGACTGTCCAAGCTCTAAACGTTTTATTTCTACCTGTAATCGCTGTTCTTCTAATCGCAATTCTTTTTCTCTCTGTCTTTCTTCCATTTCTAATCTTTCCTGCCTTTCTTTTTCTTTCTGTCTTTCTTCCATTTGCAATTCTTTTTCTTTCATTTCCTTTTCTAATTCCAATTTCTTAAGCTCCAATCTGCCTGTCTCTCTTTTTCCATTTGTAATTCTTTTTCTCTCATTTGTAATTCTAGTTTCTTGATCTCCAAATTTGTCTGCATTTCTAATTCTATTTTCTGAGTTCAGAGGTAGACTTGGGCTCATAATCTTTCAGGGTGGATTCCTCAAATTGGCCTAAATCAACTAGATTTTTGGCAATACGGTACTGTATTTCCCTCTTGCGCATAGATCTTTTAACTTCTACTTTAAGGAAATTTGCCAGTGCTATGAGGTTGTCTTTTCTGAGGGAATTAAATGTGTCCTGATCAAGGTCATCCATAAATTCGTCTGGCTTGAATTCCGCCATGATTGAATTTCGCTGAGTTCACAGTATACAGTAGTTTTGAAAAGGCTGTCAAAATGTTGTCAAACGGCTCAAAATATTCGTCTCCCGGACGAGCCCCCAATTTGTTACGTGCAGAGAAACGAACAAAAGGGTGAACTCAGCAGTTAACGTTTAAACAAAATTTATTACGAAAATAAAACTAATTGCTAAGTTAGGGATAGGATACAAGCTTTAAAGTGTACAGACTACTTATCTCAGCTGGGACGGCAAAGCTCCAGTCTCAGAGTTGTAACAGTCAGTCGGATGAATGAACAGTCCTTTGGCTTGCAGGCTTGAATTTGCACAAAGTCCACAGTATAAATCCAGCGTTGGCAGTGAAGGTCTTGAAAAGTCTTGAGAATGACTACTGCTGGAGTTTAGTAACACACAAGAGACACGATCCCAAAAGTCTGACTGAAGCTGTGCACGTCCCTTTTATAAAGGCATGTAAGAACAATCTAGAACTTTTATTGACATGCTAATTACTGTTCTAAAATTATCTCCCTTACACAACTAATCAACTTTCCAGAACATTCCAAACATGACTAATTGAATTCAAGGTTGTGAGGTCATTAAGGGCAGTGACCTTGGGAATGTTCTAGACTAATTGAACTCAGGTCATGATGAGTGTGGGGGAAATGACCTACATAACAATACAAGCAGAGGATGTATATAGAGTTTTGATTGATATCACCAGGAAATTCGACGTCAGGTGAATGGTTTCACAATTTTCATAAAATCTCTGATGAATTTGTGTCTTGCCGTTCTGTCTTACTAGTTATGGTACTATTCTTGCTACCAAGCTAATCTCCAGTCTTCCCTCCCTCATTCAGTCAGTCAAACATACCATACTACAGAAAGCATCGCAACTGGCCGCTTTAAATGCCTTGGCGTTTTAAAAAAGAATCGATCTTTTTCAAGTTTACTTGACAGTACAGCAATTTTCAGTGACTTGCAGCAGGTCGGAGTTAAGACCGGCAGCCTTCGATGAAATCAATTTATCAAAGTAGGTCTTACACCTATTGCATATGTACGAATTGATCACACTTGCACCCTGACATCAGAATAAATGTGTTAGATGAAGCACAACATTCAACAAGTATCGTAACATACGAGCCGCCATCAATAGATAGTGTACGTGAGCCCGTTGTCAACGTACTCGTTTTCATCGCGACCGCAACTGTCGGTTTGGATGGAAGTCACGAATAATTTCTTCAATCTCACGTAAACTTTCATCAATTTTATGTAAAGTTGGAAACGTTCCAGCCTTATAAACGGCAACTGTGACGATTTCTGTGGTAACTCGAAACCTACAGAATGTCAGAATACAAGCATACATACATATACACATACCTACTTAGTACTTTTCTATCAACCTACCCATCTGCATATCTACTTACCTGCATACGTATCTACCTAGCCGATCGCCTTCCATTCCCAATAGGAGGGAGACAGGTGTGTATGTAGACAGGTAGATACACAGTTAAGAACTGTGACAGTGTTATTTCAATCGGAACAATGTACGCATGTCTATTCTTTACTGCTATCTATAAGTTTACAATGTCAATTTCAAAATGGAAAAATAGGATATAAAATAATAAGTTCGGAGTAAAAAAAAATTGCTATTAGCTAATCTAGCCTGGCCACATCTCTTCAGTACTTACATTTTACAACTTTTAACGCTCAGTGACAGTTATGACAGTAAACATAAAGTTTACACAATTTTGTTGATCTGCTCATATTAACAGCATGCGGTAAATTGTTCCATAACGTAACGAGTAAAAGAAGTCGAAAAACTGACCAGAAAGGAAGATTCGCACCAAGGTTGAATCGAGTATTGTAACAGTGACCTACAATCTCAAAATAATCATTCGAAATACATTAAAAGAAACCATTAAAAGAAACCTATAAGAAGGTAGGTTCAATTAAGAAAACAAATCGAACGACACACGAACCAAAACGGAACATTAATATTAATACTACATCATGTTAGGTGCATGTAAGACACGGACACCTGGAAAGTAAGCCGATGGGATCTTCAACGCTGGGCATGGAGATACTGTGGTAGAAGAAGGACACGGCTGTCGCTCAGACGACGAGTGAAAGCATACCTAACTATGATTTAATGAAGTGATTCATTAAACTGCGTCACTTACAATTTTGCCAATTTTATCTCGCTTGATGAAGACTTGACTTAGGAGCTCAATTCGTATGATCGCATTACGAACGTTGGTTTGATTTGACATCACGTATGAGGTGAAATTGCCTGCTTTCATATTTTACCTTGTGATTAGTATGTATGTATGTATGTATGTATGTATGTATGTATGTATGTATGTATGTATGTATGTATGTATGTATGTATGTATGTATGTATGTATGGATGGATGGATGGATGGATGGATGGATGGATGGATGGATGGATGGATGCATGCATGCATGCATGCATGCATGTATGTATGTATTGATGGATGGATGGATGGTTGGTTGGATGGATGGATGGATGAATGTATGCATGCATGCATGCATGTATGTATGTACGTATGTATGTGTGCATGCATGTGTGCATGCATGTGTGCATGCATGTATGTATGTACGTATGTATGTGTGCATGCATGTGTGCATGCATGTGTGCATGCATGTATTTATGTATGAATGCATGTATGCATGCATGCATGCATTTATGTATCCATAGTCAGCTTATCCAAAGCCGACTGTAAGAATTAATAGGAACTCATGAAAACGGAATGACTTCCACAGCTCTTCAACAGACGAAAACTTCAGCCTTGACAGATTACAATGTGACGTGCTGTTACAAATCCAGTGTGACGTATTCAACAAATGCAGATGGCGAGCTAGAAAAGCTCATAACATATGTCCTTGTGTCAACGTCGGTTCGATTATGGCATTTAGCTTCTGCCACTCTGTGACCCACCCGATCAGCTTCGTGCTCATAACCGCCGGGGGGTAAACACTTTCTCGGCGGAATGTCCTTCTCCACGCTTGAATGCCTCACCAGATCACGCCTTCTGACTGTTAATCTTCCGCAGTGTTTCGACGGTGCGATATTTGTCATATACATCACGCGTGAGCTAGGAATAGATTTGTGTATGGAGACACGAATTTGAAAGATATACTTCAAAGTACTTTTCCACTGATGTCATTCCAAAGATGGGACCATATAGTCGTATTAAAGTCACGTATGGGAGACGGGAGTGTACTTTAATAATGTATTTGCCAGCAATCACAGTGGCTTGTGGTTAGGTACACTTCGGACAGCCACTGTGACCAAGTACATGGGCTGTCCGCAGTGTGCCTAACCACAAGCCACTGTGTCTGCACCGGCATGCTATTAGCTCATAAAGACGAAGCAAAAGCTGAACTCTATGTGTTCAGTAACGGGTTTTAAAACCCGTCGTTTAGAGGAAAACATGCGACGAATAGTAGTGATTTCGAGGCACTTAGATCTCACTTGAATTTTCTTTACATTTCATCTCATTTCCTTCTTACGACAAGGGAAAATATATCCGGTACGCTTCGAGCAAAATATAAGGAAGTTGTGTCTCATCGATCGACAAACATTTGATAAATCGGTGAAGTCGGGGTTTAAGGTACTATGCGCTTCAAAAGTGAAAGACTTAAACTGTTACTCAAACCTTCCAATCAATTTCGTACCAAATGAAAAAAATAAAAACGCAAAGTTTAGAACTATAGAAAGAAATAATGAAGCATTTACCGTTGTCTGATATTCAAAATGGCCGCCATCACTGTGCTGATTCTATTGGATAAAAATTCGATTTGCAAAACTAAGACGCTAATTTTTTTTACTGCAATAGCTTTAAAATGAGCCCTGACAAGTAGTAGACCAGAAAGGAAATTGTCAAAATTTGTGAGTCCGAATATCTGTCCCTGAGGGGCAATCTACTTGAAATATTTTAAATGAAGTTCCACAGATAGATTAGTACAGAGTTACCGAAAAATTAGCCAAACTGCGTGGTAACTGTTAATTTTAAGGTAGTATGCACCTCGAAAGTGAAAGACTTAAACTTTTGCTCAAACTTTCCGTGAGGAATCTTTTAACCATTGTCTTTCAAAATCAGGAATAAAAATCGGGGGTCACTGTGCAAATTTTGGTACTAGAGAAATAACCCAAGATTTACCGATATTTGAAATTCAAAATGGCCGCCATCCCTGTGTTAACTCTATGGAGAAAAAGCTGAACTTTCAAATTTCGAAAAACTAAGCCAGTGAAAATTTTTCTTACACCAAGAGCTTTAAAATGAACCCCAACAAGTGGTAGATCAGACGAGAGTTGTAAAAGTTTGAGAGTCTGAATACCTGTCCCCGAGTGCATTCTACCTTAAATAACGATACAGGTATAGGCAAGTGATTAAAATCAGCGTTATCTTTTATTTTCAAATAATTGGTAATGAAAAACTCAATCATCCAGAAAAAATGCCCAGTTGGCGTTTGCTAAAGTTACATTATATAAGTTTACTGGCTGGATAGCAATGCAATTTTCATCAGTTACATGAATCTAGTAGGTGCTATTGCTGGTGTCTAATACACAGAAAAATATACACAGACAGCTAAACATGATATCGCAGGTCGGTGCAACGGGACTCTATGTATGACTCATGAAAATTGTGAGCACATAGCTGAAGTTAACGCTGAAACATCTAAGAACACCATTTGAATATAAAATGATCACTACAATATCAACTTAAAGGATGGATATATATATATATATATATATATATATATATATATATATATATATATATATATGTATGTATATATATGTATATATAATTATTGACAGAAATATGTATGTATATATATATACATACATATAATTATTGACATATGGTAAATATATATATATAATATATATATATATATATATATATATATATATATATATATATATATGCAAGTTATACCTACATTCTCTATCATAATCAATTCTCAGGTGTGTTTATGAGCGTGTGTTTGCGTGCGTGCATTCGTGTTTTTTATATTTAATTAACGTATATACGTGTGTTCTTGTACACGTAATCATAGCATGTATAAACGTCTACGATTTGTTGACATCTTGACATGATAAAATACAACGGACTATGTAATAAATTTCTTAAAATTTCAAAATATATATAAAACATGTATAGTCATTGGCTTTCAAGCTTGTTGCTCCGTGAAACACAGGTTGTTGTCTACGTTCTAGCCTCTCAAGGTGTTCACAAGATTAATTTCTTCCACGAAAAAGACAGAAGATATTGCGTGCTGAATTTTTAATGGTGTCATTGATCGCCTTTCTTCTCCTAATCTATCCGTTTAACATACTTAAGCTGTGACGCCCTTTACTGTGTGTTTTTTGTTCCCTATACATATTTGGATGCATTTATCTGTTATATATATATATATATATATATATATATATATATATATATATATATATATATATATATATATATATATATATATATATATATATATATATGAACTTACTATTGTAGATTAGAATGTACACTTGTAGGCAATGCCTAATTTAGAATACACTAACAGATCCTGTACTTAAAAATTGATGGAGTCTTAACGGAACTCTCTTGTCGTTCTGGCATTCCCAATGTAAAAATGTTAATCATAAACAATAAGTCGGCAGACTTGTTTCTACCCAAATTTAAGCATTTCACCCATACGGTTCGGTCTTGATTGTAATGGTGATTATAAGTCTCTTCGCAGGGAAAGGTTAATTGCTGTCGAAAGTAAAAATTTAAATTTCTACTCAAATTTCCTCAATGACAATTTCAACTATTGTGTTACCAAATCAAGAATGAAAAATCTTGGTTCATCGTTCAACGTTTGTCAATAGAGAAACAAATTATCTAACATTTACCAATATATGAAATTTAAAATGGCGTTCATTCCTGCGTTAATTCTATGGGGAAAAATAAAGTTTTGAATTTTTAAAAACTAAGACCATAAAAAAACGAGCTCCAACAAGTGCTAGATCAGAAAAGGATTCTAAAATTTTTAGAGTCTGGATGTCTGTCCCCGACGCGAATTCTACATCAAGCGTCTTGCCTCACTACAGCTACCGTAAATAGTGCACTCGAAATAAAACAAATTCGATAATGTGTTTCAGTCGTATTCGACAATATTTTACACGCCTGATCTCATGATGAACTTGAACGGCCTTATTTATATTTTAGTAGTTAAATTTTTCTACCTCGCTTGGTTTTATGCATGATGGGATAAGAAATCAACTTGAAAGATGTCAAGTTTATAAATGTGTGACTTTCAGTCAGTTCGCAGAAATCCATTCGACACCTTTACGCTTACGCTATACCTAACCCCAGACGAAACTAGAGGGCGGGAAATAACCAGGGGCAGAGCAAAAGTCTAGGAGGTAGCCATCTCGAGATTTGATCACATCATAGCAAACAACAAACAACAACTAGCTCATTTTCCGGACTGAAAATTTAGAACAATGGTATAGGAGACATCGTAGTCCCAAAAACCTATAATTCTATATATCCGAGATTTTCCGGGATTCTCGAGGAATATTTTGCAACTAAATTGCATATATTACGTTGGTGGAAGTTACTCACTATACCACAGTGTCTCCAATGTGGAAAAATGTTCACTGTGTGGAACTTTGAAAAAACTGCAATTCAGCATGGACCAACAGACGGAAAGAATTGAAAGAAAATAACCCAAGATTTATGCTAACATGGTATCTTAAGCACATCTTTGGAGAAACTGCAGATGAGTAAATGTTAGATACTAAATAGTGCTACACGCGTCTGAAACAGTATTATATATATGTCCCAAATCGTTCCTCGAGGAATTTTTAGAACCTTCAAACCATATTTTAACAATTCAATTATAATGAAGAAGGATCACCTAGTAAAGTGACGGATGAGAAATACAATCTTTCAAATGAATGCACACAATCGGTAACCCAGGAAAGTATTGTATAAATTGAGTAGCCGAAAAACTGGACCCGAAGCGCACTCTACATCAAGACTAAAGAATTATTGATTGTAGGTCTCGAGGAGTACCGATGATAAAATGCCAGATGAAATGAATCATGGAGAGATGATTAAACTGTAAGCTATTGGATAACATGGAAGCCTTTTGAGAGTTATTATTCATTTTATCGACGATGATGATCACAATTTTGACAAATGATATCGTTAGAACATACAGTAAAAGCGTTGGATATCGTTGTTTACTCCGCAATTGTCTACCATTGAAATACTTTCTCTATAATTTTGTCTACCATAAACACGATTGGAACTAATAAGGGATACTTGGATGGTGAAGCAATGTCGATATAATATAATGCAAATGAAAGCTCATCTGCTTTTCTTTTTAAGTTTCTCACTTGTTTTATGAGTGATTTGTAATATTGTGACATTTAGGTATAGGGGGCAACTGACAATTTTTGAGAAATTTGAAAAATATGAAGATCCAATTATCCCAAGTTAGTTCCAATCCTGTTCATAGCAAATGACACATGTTACTAACGATAGCAAATACACGGGCAAAGCGTTTACATCTTTGTGTTCTTCTATTGAAAGACAGATAGTCAGGGGTTCAATGACTTTCAAGGTAAGCATTTGATGTATTATAGCTTCTCAATAATTGCTTTAATAGAATGGAAATCCACAATTACCTATAAAGGCATTGATAATTTTCCCCTTAATGAATATTTTGACTTTATAGCTGTCACTAGAGTTCAGAACAAAAATTATTTAACACAAAATAATCGAGTAAACAATTCATTTATGGACATAAGCAAATTACTTTCTATTTATATGTGAAATAATTGTCCGACCCAAAATTCTTGAAATCTTTGATTTTAAACGTTACAAATATAATTCATAATTTATCCAACAGAAAGAACAACGTTGATAAATAAAACTAATTTCAATGACGGTAAATCGCACACGTGCAGCAGGTTTCTATGGCAACCCACATCCATCGATAAGAGTCGTCTGCTGTCTCTCTGGCCCAGGCTATGACCCATGACCTTTTCGATCGGCACTTTGATGCCCCTACGAACCCGATGCACGCGGTGCCTGGGTCTTCACAGGTAGTTCGCCAGAACCACTGCATTGAGTAGAGTTGCACTTCCCTGTTGTCTGTGTCTCTGGCCGTACTCGGCCGCACCCAATCACTGACGCTGGGACAGGCCTCTGTTGCAATACCTTGTCTCTGTGATGAGAAACATTATGAATTTATTAGTTTAAAAATAATTCCGAGATAATAGAAATGGTCTTTGATACTTTCATCAAGAGCAACAAAAAGCAAAGAAACCGTCATTATTATCAACAACAAAAACAGCAATATTGCATTAGTTTACAAGTGGTAAAGAGCGAATATAAAGATAGTTTAACCAACAGTTCTTAATAGAAATTTTCAACATAAAATATTAAAACAAAGCATCGTTTCGTCTATAATGTGTTCCTTTTTACATCCCTTGAATGTCTTTCCATTCGTTTGTCTGTCTCTCTTTGTTTGTTTGTTTGTCTGCCTGCTTTTCTGTCTGTTAGCCTGTTATGCCGCCTGTTTGTCTTACTGCCTATTTGTCTATCAGTTAGTCTCTTTTTTCTATCCCTCTGTCTCTTTCCCTGTGTCTGTCTGCCTGTCACTGTCTGAGTCTATCTGCCTGTCACTGTCTGAGTCTATCTGCCTGTCACTGTCTGAGTCTGTCTGCCTGTCACTGTCTGAGTCTATCTGCCTGTCACTGTCTGTCTGTCTGTCTGTCTCTCTCTCTCTCTCTCTCTCTCTCTCTCTCTCTCTCTCTCTCTCTCTCTCTCTCTCTCTCTCTCTCTCTCTCTCTCTCTCTCTCTCTCATATACGAACTCTTCGTTAACTAGTTTTCTGAACACATCCTTTACCAAGATTGTCTTTGTAATGCCCAGCAGTATCATGCAAAAGTTCCAAGACGTGAGTATTATGTGAAAGTTCAGGTGAATGTGACACACGTCATTGATACTAAAGGTTACAAACGATTAAGAGAACTAAACGAGAGGAAATCGTTACGGCATTAATTGACATGCCATTGGATGTGCGACTCGGAATCCAATCGTGCGATATTCAAACAAGCTCAATTCATTTCTCACTGACGAATTTCGATTGTTCAACACTGCGGTTTAAGGCTAACGTACATCACTGATCACTGCCTCGAAATCAGGGCCAACTTGAAAGGGGGAAAAACCTAAAATAGAACTACGTTTTATCTGGAATTGTGCGGTATAGGCATCAGCATGTGCATTTTGTGTGAATACCAAAGAACAAGCCGGCAATCTACGAATTTAGGTCTTGCTGATGTAAATTTAGCGCATTACTATCGATCGTCGCTATTCAGTCGATCAAGCAAGAGATGGAGATATGCCACTTGTGAGCCGTGTCTACTTTCAGGAGAAATCACTAAATTTTAGCGTTGGCATTGATTTCGACCACAGCGCCAGAGTTTACGCCTCCTGAGCGTCAATCGCCCGCCATTGTTCTTATGGCACTCTGTTGCCATGGAAACACCGTCGAAGAGGAAAAAATATTCAAGCACTGGGAAAGAAGAAAAAGTGAATCAAATGTTGCTATTTTAGAAAGATGAGAAAGTATACGATCATGTCTTGGTCTTCCGTAATGAACGATATCTGAAAATGGCAATCAAACAAGTGGTTTGTCTAACACTATTAGCATGTTCCAAGGATTGACAAATAACAATATCCTCTGAAATAGCTATTTCGGCACGATTCTAATATCGAAAAATCACAAGAACAGCTGAACCTCTGTGGCAACTTTAATTGATCTCGCAGCAATCGTGCTCAAGACCTTTCCTGCCAAAGCGCCTCGAATCAATACAAGACCGACAGTAGCATTTTGAGATGTGACGATCTCGTACACAACAAGTGAGTACCTTTATGTCACGTCACATGACAACGGTCATTCCATTCATTTGGGGTCGACGTGACCTTTGACCTCTCAAGTACAAATTTTGAAACAAGACACAGCTAATTAAAAGGCATGTGCCATTAGTTCTGATATTATTCATGTTACTTGTTTATTCGGTTTTGAAAGGTTTCACTTAGCAATGGTTGCCAAGTAACACTTTTGTGCACGGTAAAAAACTGCACAAATACACATTTCGCCTGATTTGACTAAAGTAATCGACCATATTTGTGTCGTATTTATCTGAAGCTCTGAAATCATATCTGTCATGCGCGGGAAAGTTTCGACTTATTGACTGTTGAAACATTCAAAAAATATCTATGAGACTTTTGACAAAGCATATGAAGAAACTTAAAATCTTTTAAATGCTTCTTTGGTCTGTTTTTTACTTGATGGCAAACTTCAGTGTGCATCAATTGACCTTGTTAAACCCAGGGGTAGAAAGACATCTCTTTACAGCAGTATGGATAGAACTACGTGTAAACGTGTTTTTGCCTCACCTTTGATATTGAAGACGATGCGGAGGACGGAAACTCGTCCAGAGTTACTATTGGTGTAAAGTTTGGTTTGTTTGATGAAAAGACAACGCGTTCTCTGTTTACTGGGTGCATTAAAGGCAGCACATCGTATAACGTCGGCCGCGGCCTCACTCTTGGATGTGTGTCAAATATATCTTTAAAAGGTTTACTCAACTGAAATAAAAAGTATATAAGAAGATGGATTAGAAATAGCTAACTCTGGATTTATTAACCGATCACGTCATTGTCATAATTAATTCACTTATCCATGAAAAAAGATTGCAGAATATTTTGAGAAACTGTAAGAACAGTGTTTATAAGGTGTTTAAAAGGTAAAAAAACGACGTATGATGCACCAAATCTTAATATAAGGATACAGTATGTATGTATGTATGTATGTATGTATGTATGTATGTATGTATGTATGTATGTATGTATGTATGTATGTATGTATGTATGTATGTATGTATGTATGTATGTATGTATGTATGTATGTATGTATGTATGTATGTATGTATGTATGTATGTATGTATGTATGTATGTATGTATGTATGTATGTATGTATGTATGTATGTATGTATGTATGTATGTTGGTATGTATGTATGTATGTATGTATGTATGTATGTATGTATGTATGTATGTATGTATGTATGTATGTATGTATGTATGTATGTATGTATGTATGTATGTATGTATGTATGCTTGTATATATGCATATATGCATCTATCTATCTATCTATCTATCTATCTTTTTATACATCTATCTTTACATCAATCTGTACGTTTATACATCTATCTATCTATACATTTATCTGTACATCTATCTATACATCTATCTTTGCATGCATGCAGTTGTATATGTGCATATGTATAAAGGGATACATGTACGACTTTATATGAGAGTCAGTGTACATGTTTGTCAATGTTTGAGTTAAACACTTCAGGACACATTACCATGTATGGTTTAGACGCAGAATGTAAACAAAAGTGTACGTGCAACATGTTCATGATCCTGATGACTCAAGCCCTGATATGAGTGTTTATTTCCTCTTCGTGAATGTTTTTGCTCACTCTCCGCCAAGGTCAGCGTTTCTCACACTTTGCAGTTATTACCACCATTCAATGTTCAGTGCATTGGATATTTTCATAACAACGTTCGTTGTCCCTCAGGGATAGGTAGAGATGATTTAGATTAAATCGCCCGCTGACAAGATACGAGGACGAGATTACAGCGAAATCTCTTTTCACTTACCGTCCGATGTGCTGCTGATCGTCTAATTGATCGGCCCTGTGAATATTTCATGTGCACTGAAAAAGAACACAGTGTGAATTAGCTTTGGTTTGTGACATTTCGGAGATGTATAGATTCAAGTCGGCAAAATCAATAAGATTTTATGTCGAAATTACCTAGTCCTTAATTTAAAAAACCCGATGATAAATAACTCTGCGTAGGTTTGTCGAACTATTATTCCACAGTTTATTTCTGCAAGACTTAAAGTTGTTTAAGTTGACGAGACGTTCCTCGTTCGATAAAATTCTAGCTTGTCGGGGTCTGGTTTCTGCCGACATGATCGACAAACACCGGTATGATGTTTCACTCTTACATTACTCTATCGAGAATGCAAATAATTAATTTAGTGCTGATTTATGAGAGGCGAGTTCGTCATTGTACGTTCTACGACCTTTCAAAGGAACTTTATTAGTTATATTACCTGAATATATAGGCAAGTTGGTAGCCTATGAAATCGGAATTGTATGAATAGAAGTCGTTTAATCTTTCAATGGTTATTTGATATTGTTTTGCTGAAGATCAAGTCAACACTATTAAATTTGATTGATTTCATTGGCACCAAATGTCAAAAGCAATGTCCTTTCTGATTTCCTCGTATTTCCAAGGTCGACGTTCTTGTAATACAAAAGAGTTATAAGTCAACGGAGAAATTAACCACGTGGACATTATCCAAGGATGTTTATTAAGGATTTGCCACCAAATATTTGAAACCTGGAAATAGAGTCATACGCGGGAAAACATTTGAGCGAAGGCATACAACATGTGACTCTTGAACGCTCGGCAAGCACAATGTGCAGTGGTGTTTTTTTACACCCCAATTGATGACGTCAGTACATTTGCCCTTGATTATCAATGACGACATCAGTGAAATTGGGACGCGAAAAAGCAAACGCGAGCGAAGGTTATTTTGATTTTCATTGAACGTAGCAGGGGAAAGTATCAACCAGTGTTCAGCGAAATCAAATTAAGTATGAAAGTTCATTGAAATGCCAAAGGTTAAATCCACAATTGTTTTTACCTCGCTCAGAGTTGCCTTACCTTACTAAACCTGTCTTACACAGAGAAATTTGTACCACGTTGAACGCGAAATGCAAATTCTTGTCGTCGTCGAGTTCGGAATATGAATCTTACAATACTGTCATGATGTAACATGTTAAAATATTTGATACAACTTCTATACAATTCTTCAGATTTCAACAAGCAGTATAAAAAAATGTAGACGGTTTTTAATATAAGAAAGAATTCTTTCAATATGTCCAAGACGTAATAATAGTACAAAGTGTATTTGCTAGGCAAACTCTGCATTTGACAACGAGTAAATAGGCTTTTGATAGGACACAAAACATATAAGGTTTAGTCATAAAGTGAAAACTTCTCCAAAGTAAAAACGTTAACAAAATAGTCATAACCAAACAACCCAAGAAGCTGGAAGTGAAAATCGCTTTTATTTCAAGTGTAACGGTATGATCGTGCATTACTTCAATACCACGAGATTGTAAAGCGGATTCATACAAAAATAACAATGTCGGTATAGATTTTGTTCGGTTTGCTGTAGGACAGGAGAATGAGGAGAATGAAGACCATAACTTGCAAGTAGGACCCAAGTATAATGGTACGTCTCATAAAATGGGAAATAAGAAAAAAAAAAGAAAAGCTAGTCTGTCTTAAGACTGCCAGATCCAAAACAAAGATATTCAAACAGGTTGTAAATGTTTATTTACTAGCAGACGTAACATATATTATTACGTTTTGCTTGTATCGTTCTAATTGCATTGGGTATATATATATATATATATATATATATATATATATATATATATATATATATATATATATATATATATATATATATATGTCTTGTTTCTGCAATCTATAATAATATACTGAGACACTTTCACGCTAGAAAATTCATCGAGTATAACCGCATACTCTGTTTTACCATTTCATATTAGCATTAGTCTCGTGTGTCGATCGTTTGTTCTTGCTCTCCGGTGTAAATCGACCGTTCACTAGGAAATGCACGGCGTGAAACGATTCCCCGGGGAGGAACGATAACACCCTCAATAGCCCTTTTAGTGCGGCCTTTCAGTGAACGAATAGAAGTGGTCGTTAATCTCATTACACTGCGTCAACTCGGTAAAGGAAGGGAAAATCAAAGAGCGGAGCACGTCGCTTTGCCTCGGATTATGAAGCTAATTGAAAAGTATCCGGTAACTTCGGATGTCGTCTATACCTCCGCTGCCTACTGCACAGCAATCGACGAAAAAACGTCAAAGTTCATTTTCTCTGAAATGGAGGTAATTGAATGTTGGCCGCATCCCTCTTGACAAAACACAGGCAACGTTGGCTGCGCCTATCGCACATCCACAATCCAAAACAAAAACACTCAAACAGGTTCCACATGTCTACGCAAACCAAAAAGGGATAAAACCGTTAAGAATCTACATTTTGCTCAGACGTCACGCCTTCTACTGAAGTGCTTAAACAAAACTCTGTTTTTATTTTAGCAGAGCAACACATGTAGCGAGCAACATGCTCTCGCGCTCAGACTTCGTCGCAATCAAATGACGGAACCAAAACGCAACGATGAATAAGAGGATCATATAAAGGTAAAACAAACGCGAAGGAGAAAAAACACTTAAAAAATTCTAAGTCTACACAGCGGCCAGTGTTGGGCTGAAAGTTTCTTGATAACTGAAATTGTACTGCACATGTACATCCTTTGACTTCCCATGAAGGGAGAGTGGTTACATCACATTAAAGCTAATATAATATGTTTTTGGACATTCTATAGATGATTTCCGATACAAGCTCTGCCATATTTCTTAATGGAATAGCACAGTAAAGTTCACTTCAACATCTCCTTCAGGAATTTGAACTTTTGCCTGATTTCCTGACCTAAGATAAGGACAAATATTCAAATTTTGATACTGTTAGTCCCTTTCGCCGGGGGACCTGCAGTTCACTAGAATCTTACACGTGTGTACTGAGTAAGGGGCAATTGGTCACCGTTAAAACCTAGCGGTACGACAGATATAGATTTCGCGGTACTAAGATTGTTCTTCTGGGAAGACTGTATGACCAATCGATGGCTCTTTTCGAATGCAAATCGACTTTTACGGCTCGTTTCACTGACTAAGCATCATGTCTCGAATTAATTGGCTCGATAGAATATTTAGTCTCCCTTCTTAGAAGCTCAACATAGCTGCTATTTACAGATACGAAATCGAATTATCGAACCAAAGTGCATATTTTTGTGACGTTAGTCGATATTTCCACTGTTACAGTTGCCGGACTTGTAGTCGTGAATTGCCTCTTGCATGTTGCGAACGTTCTAAATACAGGAATGCCGACATTTTATAATATCTTCATCGCTTCTGTTGTTGAAAACAAGAACATATTCTACATTTTTCCTAGGCAGGACAAAAACAATACAAAAACATCATTTGCAATTACTATGCGTCATGTAAAGCATGCTTCGTTATCGTTGACAAATGAATTGAAGCCGGGAGTAGAATTCAATCGTGAACTGATCGCTTGTCATATTATATATATATATATATATATATATATATATATATATATATATATATATATATATATATATATATATATATATATATATATATATATATATATATATATATATATATATATATATATATATATATATATATATTTGTTAGGAGAACGACAGGAAACGATATTTTTACTTACAGCAAAATAACAGAAAATACATGAAAAGTTACGAAAAGGAAAAAAAAAATCAACACTTGTGACTTTAAGGACGTTACGGATACTAGGCGACAATTCTGGTTTGATGTGTGGTGTACTTTTTCGAAACTATTTTCATCCCTCGTTTTGATCCTAAAGTCACTGTGCCAAAGCCTCGCCAAAACAGATAAAACAAAATGGGACAAATTCTAAAAATAAAGCAACTGCCGTTAATGATTGCAATTGTAAGATAAATACTATTCTGTGAAGGAAAATTAAAGCCTATCACATTTTTATATTGACGCTTCCGCCAGATAATGTTTGATTTTACACGATGGACATTTTATCGAAAGAATGCATCGAGCTTGTCAGTTTATCAGAATCAAGACTCACGAAATGACGTCACTAATATTGTGATAGCAAGGGGAATGACGTAATTAGTTCTGTGCGTGAGCGAGCCGATCGATGTAGTGTAAAGTATATTTTTCTGAAGTAAAGACATGCGCATTGTGCTCGTCAGGGTTTTTATAAAATCGTCAGCAATTACCCATGGGAAACTCACGAAGGCATCACACAGATTGCAGAATTCTGTTAGCGTAAAGTCTTTACATCCACTAGTCGCCCTTCAGCACTGTAAATTAATTGGCGGGGCGTAGATCCTTAATTTGTGACATTTTATTTCAGTA
>NC_091929.1:21869342-21939342 GCF_041260155.1 Ptychodera flava | reverse complement strand
GTTGATAGGTGAAGTTCGTGAGGTAGGAATTAGTTCTTATGCCGGTATTGTGACATTAGTTCTGTTCTAGTGTTGAGTAAGCCTGTTCACTCTCCTGAACACAAGAATATTTCCAAGAAGCACACGTAGCATTGCTTGTTTTCATCGCTGTTGACACACTGAACCGGTCGTTGTTGAATGCTTGAGACTTCCGTCTTTAGTTCCTCACATGCTGAGAACGTTAGTTGTTGTTTAACATTTCTCTTGTTTGAAGGTGTAAATGTAGTTGTTGTGGACAATTTTTTGTCAGACTGAAGCAGGTTTTTAAAGTTTTCTTGATATTGATGTAGACAGATTGGCAATTTAGGGCATTATTCCTTTTTGCGATTTGTCCATGAAGAAAGACCATGAAACACCAAAAGACTGATGATCGTATAACAGCGTGACGCTTAGTGTCAAGTACATGCTCAATACTTAACTATAAATGAACTCTCAATTGCTAAGTCCTTTTCCAGCTAAGTCCAATCTCAGCGAACAAACACTTTCATTTATTTGATAATGTATATATATATATATATATATATATATATATATATATATATATATATATATATATATATATATATATATATATATATATATATATATATATGTACAGTCATTTGCATATACTAATAAAACATACATAAATACATACACACATTCATACATACATACATCATACGTACGTACGTACATACATATATACATACATACATACATACATACATACATACATACATACATACATACATACATACATACATACAGACAGACAGACAGACAGACAGACAGACATACTGACAGACAGACAGACAGACACACAGACAGACAGACTGACAGACAGACAGACAGACAGACACACAGACAGACAGACAGACACTCTGTCAATATCGTACAAGCTGGTATCTGAGCTCATGGGGTGACTTGCGATCTAACCCTAGCCGATTCGTCAGCTGGGGATGCTTAGAGATGGGTTGTCTCTGTATCGCTCACACTATCAACAAAATCATTTTCTTCGTTTACTTTCAGCCGTCTAGCTCTAGCGTGGCGTGTTTTCCCCAAGTCCAGTCAAAACGATAAAATCAAACAAGTTAGCAACAGTAGACCGCGAGCTGACATTAACAGTTCAGGAGTGAATTTCTGTGATGAATGCACGGCCACGTATCTTGCAAAGGTCGCCGATCAAGCTCTCAAAATGTCAAAAGCTTTAGTGCAACTTGTGGAGGGTAAAGGAATGAATACTTGATTTTGTTTTACGCGACCTGATGGATTACAGAGTATGAGATGAATATTCAACAGCGTATTCGTAACATTGATTTACATCTTTTCAGTCACTCCCAAGCTATGTGTCATCTCATGTTTATCTCCGTCGACAAACGCTCTTTTCCCTGGACGCTCAAAATCGCGTTGAACAATATAAATACGTATTGAAAAGATTCATTAAGTTGCTATTTTTACTGTACCTGCAAAATAAATTATTGTTTTGTTGTTCATCATCAAACGTTTCATTAAACCACAAAACCCTGAATCTAATGGATAGCTTGATCTAGTTGACATGTTCTCTTTTTTAGTAAAATTTAAGTAAGAAAAAACGCATGAACAATATGTAATAATTGAAGCCATGTCGATAATGCATCTATGATTAATAAACCTAGTTCTCGTTTGCAAAATCGGTTTTAATTATAGGATTATTTCATATCCAAAAAGCCTTAGAAATACCTGTCCATTGTGCGAAAATTATTCTAATAGGCATGGCTGCTTTCACAATGCGGGGCTCAGTTGCCGAGAATGTTTGCATCGTCTAAAATTCTGCGATGACGAATTGTCAAAATGGGGAAACGAAAGAGTGTTTTTGATGTTATTTGAAAACGCACTGTAGCACGCACGATATTCCTGTAGATATTCGTGTAGATTCATGCATTTGTCAATAGGTCTGGAAGATGGTACAAACAGCACATTCTTTACATATATATATATATATATATATATATATATATATATATATATATATATATATATATATATATATATATATATATATATATATATATATATATATATAAACTGGAAACATAATTAACATTTTATACAAAGTGTGTGAAATCGTTCCGAAGTAGTTTCAAATACCATATATGTTTTGGGAAGGACTGAGGCCCTCATTTGCTTCCGTCCCCTGACAGTTCAGGAAATATGAGTACTCACCTAGAATAATAACGAGGCTGAGATACGCAATGGCCCGCACTACTTTGTCATGGTTGAGCCCGGTGTCCGCTGCTCGTTATAAAAAAGTGGTGCAGAAACTCCGTCGAACCATAGGAGTGACGAGACGTCGGGTCGACCAGCCGACTACATGAACGTAAATGATTTATAAGTGCGTGGGCAAGGGTTTAATCATGGATGTCCTACCCGCGCGCTGAGTTAATAAACGGTACAGCGAGTAAATGGAAGCAAGAATGATCCAACACGAAGAGGGATGTCGGTGCAAGAAGACAAATCCGATGTTTTGTCAGCTAACACCATGCTCTGCCGTCGACTTCTCCGTTGTATTGATTTTTTCCCTTCTTCCTGTACGATGTGGCCGGTGCTAGGGCCGAGCCAGGCTTAAAAATAGTAACAGCCGGTTGGGATCGATGCCGGATTCATTTTCTTTCATATATCCTCCGTCGCTGTCAATCACAAAGTTTAGTCACCGCCTACTCGCCGATTGAGACACCGAGAGCTGCATAAAGCGATGGTCGCACACTCGACACACAAGCTCGTCTCCCTCACTGAGTGGACGCACGAATGCAGCAAAACGGTAAAACATAACACGTGGAGCTTTGACTCGAACCAGAACATAACATTAATCATATAAAATGCTTAAATGAAGTCGACAAAGTTTATCGCTCGTGGAAAGCCCCTCAGCAGGCATCTACCAAGACTTTTGTGGGCGTTTTAAATCATATAAACCATGTTTTTTTTCGAGTTGAAGAATGATATTCCACTGAAGGTGGTATATAACGATCGCGATATTTCCTTTGGGAAACGCGCTACATTCATTTTTTCTCCACACGCATATATATTAGTTTTCTCTCAAGGATTGCTAATTAAATTGAACGAGTTTAGATTTTTATTTATGTGAGTGAAAGAAATTGGCACCTAAGTGATTACGCTACTTTCTGAGGCTAAACTTAGAAATTCTAATTTTCAATTAGGTGGTCGATGACACAGGTGTTCCATGAAGGCAGCTTGAGATATGATTCGATGAGTTTCTATTTCCGAGGTTTTCTACGAAGAATATCACGTAAACGCCCTCGGGCAGAAGCCAAGAGCTGTCGCTAAATCATGGTTTGTCCGAGAGACAAATATGATACACACAACACAGCATATGCTTCTTTGGTCAAAAGCTCATGGGGATACTATAGTTGTTGACCTCTAGCCTGACGACCTTGCATACATTAATTATCTACAGATATGACCCTATGCTAGCAGGAGAGTTTTGAAACCGTCATGTCCGGAAGTCAAAATTTATTTCAGGTATGTTGGCTACTTTACTCTTTGGTTTGACATGTGACAATTATGCAAGTACACGCTTCTGAGTTTGTTACTATGCGAAATAGTAGAAAAATGCTTGACAGCGTTTGATTGCGTTTCACGAGGCCAACCATCAAGTAAAGAAATCGAAGCCAACGGAGTGTTTTCTCGCTTTTCCCGCAACCTGTCAACAGAATTTGTGTTGCTCATTTTCATATTCATTTTGATATATTTTCCTATTGTACTAGTCTGAGGATTGTACATCTCACGTTTAGACAAAATGGCAGTAGTTGAAAGGGCTGCACTTGTAACATATGGCAACAATTCATTTTTCTTTTCTATAAAAGAGTACTTTTTGCCTTCGCTCTTTTGTATGATGAAATACAAAATAAGCCTTGAAACATAGAACACGTGGTGTCATTTGTATAATGATTTTTCTCATGGGGAGAGGGCTCCCATATATGCTCCGCTTTGAGTTTTAATATCCTATATATTACAAAGGGCATTGGGTGTTATTCCTCAATGGGTACACGTCAGTCATGATATAATAAATGGCTTGTTTTTGGATTTGAGGTTCCAAATGTATTTGGATAATTCTGTGTTATTGCCATTAGCTTTGTTGTTGAAGGATTGTAAATGATTAGCGTATCGTGTTTTGGTCGCGAGTCCTACGTAACATTTTTCAGTGTTGTTACCACGTGTAACGTCCTCTCCGTATAATTCCCTACAATTGGCGGGCGCCTTGGGGCGGGCAGCAGAATTTATCCCGACCCTTGCACTTTCTTTTGTAATGTCTTTCTTTTCCATGATATTACTGTTGTGAGATTTGATGATTCGGGCCATACCAGAATTTATCCCGACCCTTGTACACTTTCTTTTGTAATGTCTTTCTTTTCCATGATATTACTGTTGTGAGATTTGATGATTCGGGCCATACCATGCACACGATTGTAACTTACTTTTACTGAATTTCTGTTGAACATTTTGTGGGAAATGCGTGATGCGTGTCTTGTAGGTATAGGAAAACCTTTCTTATGTTTGCAAGGATATTCTTACTGAACGTTAACTGTGGGATTATATATATATATATATATATATATATATATATATATATATATATATATATATATATATATATATATATATATATATATTGAATTTGCAAGCTTGGAAGTAGCTGGAATGAAGCTTAATTTAGAAAATCGACTGTTCAAATCCAAATTGAAAGAATTTCTTTTTAAACAATTTAATTAAATCCTCTCATCAGCTTGTATTGCCTTGCTTTTTGCATTTCAAACATTTTATGAGCTTTTTGTTCTCATCTTGTTTTAATTTGAATTCTTACTGTTTTTCTTATTCATTGTTTGCTTTTTAATGATGTGAAGCGCTTTTCAATATTTTACAAAAAGCGCCATAGAAAACAGTCAATAGGTATACATTACATTTTCGCTCCTTTATAATCTTTGCATGTTAACTACAGTATATATAGCCAATCAAATCATCAGTGTTGTGTTTCTTAGAGAGATATCTCTAATAGTGAAAGTTTGTGAAATATAGTGATCAGCAGTTATTTGACAAGAAATTGCAAATAGGCAATGCGATGACACGATACTAGTGAAAGACCTTGAAACCGTCGTAGGTTTTTATGATCAATATCTGTAGCAAGAGTCATTACAACTGATACCGTCTTTCTCGAACGTGGCCAGTTCATGCGATTTGCAACAATATCTATGCAGCTGGTTATATGCGAATCTATTCAGTTGGTTTAGGTTTGATTCCAACAGCCAGACGATTACAGAGACAGGCGGATACCAAGCTCACGTGTGTAAACACGCGAGCTGAAATGATAGACGTACAACAGGTACAGGTGTGAAGTGATAAGAGAGTGTTTACTAGGTGAGTGAGTTTAAGGGCTACTTAAGGAATGAGAAATAAATGGGTTGGGCGAGTGTCAGTGTGAGAATATGAATGAATGAATGAATGAATGAATGAATGAATGAATGAATGAATGAATGAATGAATGAATGAATGAATGAATGAATGAACGAACGACCAATCTTCGTGCTTGTTTGACACTGCCCATACTTCAAGATGGTCTTGAAAATGAACTTCATCGCTCTAAGGTAGAAAGCTACTGTCTTCATGTCAATATATAGTCTTTGGTACGGGTCAACAGCTGCAGGAAAATGCCATATAACATAAAACGTCTTTCTGAATACTGGAAATCTCTATTAAATCAACTACATCAGATACCTCTTTCAATTTAAGGTTCAAAGGAGAATTTAGCAAGTACAATAACGTAGCTTATCACCGCCGGACTTGTGTTTTCCAGATGACTAGATTTGCCCGTGTCAGGCTATGTATTGTAGAAGACTTTTTCATGAGCTCCATACCTGCTACCGTTATGTCTACTTTACTATTAAGATGCCTTATTTTAAGTTTACCATAAAAATGTTTTTTAAAGTATCATAAATATTGCAATTCTCTTTCGATTTTGACTCACAGGCCGTTATGTAATAGCCACCAAAGATTCACTTCAAACTATCAGACGTGATCAACATGTGAAAATCCTTGCCATCAAATACATCTGCAAAACACGTGACGTTCAGCTTATTCAAATATTCAACAATCTGCATTACATTTTAAATGGCATATATATATCTGTTTATTAAAACACTACTCGTCTATTTCTACCAACACTTGAAAATAACTTGTGTATCATAGTACTTTTTAATATTTCTATTCATTTTAATTTTTTATATCATGGCGTGTTACTTTTTACTCTCCTATTGTGTAATGGTAATACATATACACCCATTCTACAACTCTTATGTCATATTTCGTTTCGCATAGATTTGTATTGTCTTCTTGTCTTTATTTTCTTTTACCTATGTGTATTGTTATTGAACACTTAAAAATCCATTTCTATTTGCATTGATTTAAATTAGAGCAATACCATTCAAAGTCAAAGAAATGGATACACGACCTAATAGATGACTGATTTAACGAATGGATGGACAGAGGAAATAAATAACTAACGAATAAATTTGTGCAATGGATTATGTGACTGACCGAGTTATTGAGTGGGTTAATAAATAAGGTAGTAGTTGGTTAGATGAGTGAGTGAGGGAGGGAGGGCTGAGGGAGAGAATGAGTGAGTGAGTGGGGTTAGAGTAAGTTGGTAGTTCAGTGAGTTGATAAGCGAGTAATCGAAGACGTGAGTGGTTGGGTAAGTGACTGTGTGAGAACGTTAGAGAGTTAGTACGAGTGTGTGAGTTAGCTGATGGATTGGTGAGAGCAAGTCTTTATGTGAGAGAAGACGGGCAGATAGACAGACAGAGCCAGATAGAGAGACAGACAAAACGAGAGTCTGTGATCGAATAACTCTGTGAAAGAGGGTTGATAAATATAGTTACAAATTGGAAGATTAGAGTTTGACGTTGTAAGTTGATGAGAAGACAGACAAACGAGAAAGCGAGTTATAAAAGTAAGGGAAACATGAGATAGTAAGTGAGTAAGTGTGTAAGACTAAAGTACCAACTTATTGGGTACTTGAATTGGTGACTAGATAATTTAGTTGTTGATTATTTGAGTGGGTGGCTTACTGAGAGCGTAGATGAGTGAGTCTGTAGATTAATTCAGGAGGGCATACGTGGGTATGTGGCGAAGAAGATAAGTGATTGAAGCGGGAGTTACTGAGATAGAGAATACATATAGGTAGTTCAGTGGGTGAGTTTAGTAATTGTGGGAGGGAACGAATTGTAAGAGCCGTTCACAACGAATCAGCTGCCGGAGACAGCTATCACTGAAAAAATGTTCTGTCTTTCGCTGGACGGTAGTTCATTATTGTAAGTGCGTACTTTCCAGCATTCCCCAAAGGGATACACTAGAGATTTCATATTATCTCTGTGATCAGCGATATGTCTTTATGTATTTGTGTTTTGATATCATTCTACCTTCGCTTTTCCTAACATATGCCGATATATAAGGGGATGATAATTTTAACTTTTGCAAATGCATTGTAAAAAATATGCAATGCTACTGTTTACTAAATTGGAACTAATTTGGGATAATTATATCTTCATATTTTTAAAATTTCTCAAAGTGTTAGGTGCCCTATAGCTAAATGTTGCGATATTATAAATTACTTATACAAACAAATGTGTAACTTACAAAGAAAAGTAGATGAGCTTACATTTGCAGATTAAATCGACATTACTTTATCATCCAATTATCCCAAATTAGTTTCAATCGTGTGTGTTGTCAAATGACGCCATTTTTGCCTAAAATTTGCCATTTTCAAAAGATAACATTACATTTTGTAATCAATGAGCTGATTTTGCTGGTGTAAACCTTACTTGCCTTTGGTAGACGACAAGGAAAAATGTCCCGGTACTCAAGAAAGTAAATTTTATATAATGTTACAGCTTTTACCCCGCCACTTCTTAACTATGACCTTTTCAAGTTTATGGTCAACCTTTTCCTTGTTATTAAACTTTATAGCATGAGCATACAGTTTTCTGGATTTTGCCTTCCACTAGCTAAACCTAAATCAAGGCTGTCCAATCTATAACCCATTCGGGATTTTTGAAAAAAAATCAGCCTTTACCTAATGCAAAGTTATTGCAAGTTCTATTAAACGGGCTTTAAATGAGCCAGTGCAGTTGTATGTATATTTTATATTTTACAAAAAGAAATAACACTTAGCTGATGATATATCAAAATAATCAATAAGGTCGAGGAGATGAAATGTTCCTTCGCCCAAGAAACGACAGGTAAATCAACGGGGACTTTTATCGTCCTGTCCATATAGAAACCCAAGGGAGTTCTTTCAATCAAAAATGGTGTTATTGACGAAATAACACTATGTTTTATTGATGGCGTAAGAGCTGTGACAAGCTACATGCAAAATGCTAAGCACGGGGACGACAAATGCAACTTTGTGTGACGGATATAGGACATAATCAATCAAGCTTTTGTACTGATGTTTCAATTTAATGGAGCATTAAACGGCAAATGCAGAGATTAGGTATAATTCATGTTTATAGGGTTCAACGGCTTTTATCACCTCTGTATTGTTTATATGTCCCTTGATGTTAGCAGCAAATTATAATTAAATTTTTTTTCTGTCTCCGTCTATCTATCTATCTATCTATCTATCTATCTATCTATCTATCTATCTATCTATCTATCTATCTATCTATCTATCTATCTATCTATCTATCTATCTATCTATCTATGCATTTAAACAAACTACGTATACTTTCTTGCATTTGATTGATTCTATGAGTGCACGTTTGGATTAAAGGTTTCCATACTTCATCTTCAATTCTTAAAACGAATTTCCCAGACATGTTGGTATGGTAACTTCTTATTGTTTCTCTGCACATACAGACATCCTGTATAGGTCGAAGAACACATCAACCTAAAGACCTAATGGTGTTAGTTCGAAATTGGGTTAATATGACATCCAAACTGTTTTTGACTAACTTCCATACCATCCAAAAAAAGATCATCCATCATCTATGCACATTACATCAGAAGTATAGACGGCAAGAATAGCTAGAATATTGGGACTCTGGCTTTGGTGTTCCGATTTGCGTCGTAGCAAAAGCGACAAAAACCGTGGTAATCTGAAGCTGAGGATCTGTGTTCGATATATCAGAAACAATATGAAAAGTCACATCTAGACGCAAAGTTTTAATTGTTACAAACATTGGCACATGTAGTGATTGTATATATCGTGACATAACTGGATGTAATTAAAAATTTTTAATGAGAGAATCATTACTACTTTATTAAGTGAAAGTATATATATATATATATATATATATATATATATATATATATATATATATATATATATATATATATATATATATAAATGCATATGCTAACTCATCTTGATCAGAATACATCTGTCATATCAAATTATCATCGCTCCATCGGGTATGTCTTCAGCGTTAGATAGAGTTTCCTCCTTCCAGTAGTTATAGCCAAAGATTAATTCTTTACAAGAAAAAAAAATATGACAGAAAATAAAAACTCTGTGATTATGATGCTATCGTTTTAACGTTAGCATTACCAATATCCAGTTGAAAATTCTCCCCAGGGTTATTTGAGTCAAGCTGTTAGGTCACTTGGTCCGTAAACTGCATATATAACCTCATATCCTCATTGGCATTTGCTAGTCCTGATGTAAACGCTTAGGAAATCACATATCTAATAAACTCAGTATAATAAGACCACTTCTACGTCTTTCGATTTCAAGCACATCTGGCGATATAACTAATAATTTTCTAGTGACATTTGAGTGCCTGTTATTAACTATTCAACGCATGTTACTGTCTGCTTTCTCGATATTACGAGGGCATTTTCGTCCTGTTTGCCAGTTCTCTGATTAAAGGCGGCGTTTTTGACGGCGGAAAACGTTGGGGAATTTTGTCACGCCTCAAGCGACCGAACAGGTGTCCACGCCTAGCGAGCCCACGATCATACAACGGAGAGATCAAAACTAATGATAATTCATTTGTAAAAAAGGACCCATGGGGTTTACAAAACGCCGCAAAAATCTTTATTACGGTTTCACTTAGCTAGAAAACGAAAATTATAAACTAAAGCTAGGAGGAAAAGCAAACGAGTACATTTCGTAGTCAATAATCTAATAACGAGTACTTTGTAATTGTCAATAGAGAAGCAACAATGTCTCAAAGAGAGATATATTTGAAATTTTAAAATGATCGCCACTCAATCTGCTTATGCTGTTGTGTAAAACAAGTGTTTTATATTTTACAACAACAAGGCAGTGACAAATTAATTTTCTGTGCTTATTTAAAATAAGTCCGGAGAAGCTAAAAATCAACAGAAAGTTGCATGGGTCATAACTTCTGTCCCTAGAGTGCTTTTCCCTCCGACAGCAGATCTTGTCTGCAGAAAAAAATATTCGCAGGCAAAGAAAGATATAGAAAGATGTCGCAAATAAATTACTTATTATTATGTGCCAATGACTTCATTTCGTAAGAACTATTCCCAAAAGAGTTGAAATGAACGCCCCACTAATTACAACGTGACTCTCGAAATTTGTTGACTTCAAAATATCTTCCTATTCTCTCCTAGTTTTCTCTAAATTCTACCCTCTGAACTTAAGATGTGCTTTTACTGCATTAGGAAACCATTCCTTTGTGAAACATTTGACAAGTAAATTCAAATTTTAACGATCATTTGATTTCCTGCCATTTTCAAAAAATGGTATATTAATGAAGAAAAGAATATACAATGTCACAGTTGAATACATTCACCCCTATGCATTACATTGGACTACTCTATGCAGTTTCTGTGAAGATTTCATGGCAGATATGCACAGTATCCATGGTTTTTGCTTTTCCGCATGGGGCTGAGATTTAATGTTTCGGCAAACATTTAATTGCAGTGTAATCTTTAGGCCTATCTTGTTCAAAAAATTTTAGTGTATATACTTAAATTAGTACATTCTTACAAACTTATTTTAATTTAAAAGTGAAATCATAAAAAAACATGCTAAAAGATACAGTTAGTGTGGCCTTAACTGCTTGATAATTTTTACGAAAAAATTACCAAGGATACCAGTCAAGTGTTGTTGACATCAACAGGGTAACCTTATAGTATCGATATCCGGTCTTCCAAGCAACACATGGACTCATTGTGCAATACGCCTTCGTTATCATCGCCACAGCGTCGATTCTCCGCTTTTCAGCACCTAAAAGTTTTGACTGCCGGGAGCTATTCTGGGTAATTGGCAAGGTTAGGGTGATTATCGAGTCTCGATGCACATGCGATTTAACCCGATTTAGTTTAGCCTTTCTTTCTTGTGTAACAAGTGTTCTTGGGTGTCTGTGTGTACACAGGCCAGCGATGCATACGTTTACCTGGGACGTCCAGTCTGTGGTTATGCGCATGTCTGCACGTACACATATTGCTTTAGGCTTAAAGTTATTATTCAAGATGCGTGACTTGTAAAAACGACTGTCATTGACTTACGTAGATACGCATGCCAAGTATACTACTCCCGTGCAGTGATTTTCTACTTTTCTATCATCATTCATTATTCAATATTTGCCCGTGGAAAAACATATGAATGAACAAACAATACATCCTTGGATTTTGAAAGGGTAAACGTCAGGCGCTCGGGCTTTTCGGGCTTTTCATTCTCTTACATTTGGCGAAAATTGCTTCTCTATATGTCTATATGTCTCTATATGCTTCTCCGTGTCTGTCTCTTTGGCATTTCATTTCACCAGGTGTATCTCTACTTCTTTGTCTTCTTTCTTCTGTCCTCCATGTCCGGCTCCCTACTAGCCTGTCTCTCTCCTAACAGTTTCTCTCCACCTATCTCCCTTTACCCGGAGTTCCTGATGTCATTTTTAGCTCACGTGTGTAAACACGTGGGCTAATGTCATAGCGATGTCTGTCTGTCTGTCTGTCTGTGTGTGTGTTAGTGTGTGTGTGTCTGTCTGTCTGTCTGTCTGTCTGTTTACACGATAACTCAATACCGCCTGAAGGGATTCAAGTCAGATTTTGTACACAGGTGCCATATGCCACTTGCAAGAACTGACTAGATTTTGATTAGTGTGGCTTGCATATTAATGAAGTTATGCAATATCGTTTTTTCCGTACAATGGTTTCCCTACGGAGACGGTAATGACAGTATAGACATATATCAAGAAATACTGCACAAAATTTCATAAAACTTTTCACAGATGACAATCTAAGAACATAATGATGATACTCTGACTGTCATGTCAATTATCTTCTCATTTGCATATTTAATAAACTTTTGTTATTAGTGAGATAACTCTGAAATTCCTGCACCAGACTTGATGATACTTGCAACAAATATTGAGCTGATATATATCTAATTATAGTTAGAAGCATTAGGCAGTGTCAAGTTAATAAATAGCTCATTTGCATATTTTATGAAGGTTTGCAATTAGTCATATAACTCGGATATAACTTCACCAAATGTGATGAAATCTGCTGCAGATACTGATCCGACTAATATCTAACTGTAGTGTAAAGCATTTAGTAGTGTGAAATTAATTAAGGGTTCATTTGCATATTTCATGAACTTTGTAATTAGGTTTATAATCTGAAATTACGGCACCCAAGTCTTTGACATTGGGTTCAGATATTGTTTTGATAAATATCTAATTGTACTGAGAAGTATTTGGCAATGTCAAGTTAACAAATAGGTCATTTGCATATTTTATGAAGTTTTGTAATTAGTGATATAACTCCAAAATAACTGCACCAAATGTGATGAAATCTGCTGAAGATACTGATCCGACAGATATCTAATTGTGGTGTAGAGCATTTAGTTGTGTGAAGTTAATTATCTTCTCATTTGCATATTTAATGAACTTTTGTTATTAGTGAGATAACTCTGAAATTCCTGCACTAGACTTGATGATACTTGCAACAAATATTAATCTGTGATACATATCCAATTGTTCTATGAATCATTGAGCAGTGTCAGGTTAATCTAGGGTTTATTTGCATATTTAATGAACTTTGTAATTAGTGACATTACTCTAAAATTACAGCATTAAATTAAATAAAACATGCGACAAATGTTGATCTGATGGATATCTAATTGTCCCATAAAGCATTGAGCACTGTCAAGTTAATTAACAGCTCATTTGCATATTCAATAAAGTTTTGTAATTAGTGATTAAACTCTGATAGTAATGTGCGAAGTTGAGAAAAAGCTGCTACATATAGTGATAACATAAATCTCATTGTTGTGTGACGCGTACTATTATAAATGAACCTGTTGTAAAACACGTGAGCATATTCAGTTCATATCTGGTATTTCTTTATGTTCATTTTTAGTTCTATCTTCCCCATATTCTTTCTTTTATCTTCTTATCTTCTATCCCTCCCTCCATCTGTCTTTGTCTCTCTGTCTGTGTCTGACACTCACTGTCTCTCTCCCTCCCCTCTCTGTCTGTCTCTCTCTGTCTGACTGTCTGGCTCTGTCTCTCCGTCTCAGTCTCTGTCTCTGTGTCTCTGTGTCTCTGTCTCTGTCTCTCCCCCCCTCTCTCTCTCTCTCTCTCTCTCTGTCTCTCTCTCTCTCTGTCTCTCTCTCTCTCTCTCTCTCTCTCTCTCTCTCTCTCTCTCTCTCTCTCTCTCTCTCTCTCTCTCTCTCTCTCTCTCTCTCTCTCTCTCTCTCTCTCTCTCTCTCTCTCCTGTTGCAAGCATAGTCCGTAGGAACGTGACAATACAGTTCCAAGTGAGGGCACAATGTCATTTAATACGAGATAGCGACAACACTTTCTATCGATTTCAGAGAATTAAGACACGTACGAAGATGCAAGAGATAATGGTTTTATCTGAAACTTGGAACAACCTATATCTATCTATCTATCTATCTATCTATCTATCTATCTATCTATCTATCTATCTATCTATCTATCTATCTTTTCATATCAGTAAATACATCAGTAAATACACATATATATGTTATCACATACATACATACATACATACATACATACATACATACATACATACATACATACATACATACATACATACATACATACATACATACATACATACATACATACATACATACATACATACATACATACATACATACATACACAGACAGACAGACAGACAGACAGACAGACAGACAGACATACATACATACATACATACATACATACATACATACATACATACATACATACATACATACATACATACATACATACATACATACATACATACATATATAGATGCATGCATATGTGTAAGGAAGAACTGACCTCTAGACGAGTGTGGATGCGGCTATCGACCTATTGTTTGTTAAGGTTACAAACTCGTCTAAAGAAGTTAAGCGATTTATTTTTTCATTCTCGCGACACGTCCTCTTCGTGCAGTGACTTGTGCGTTGCGTGCCAAGAGCTACTTGGTTCTGACCATAACAATTGTAATAATCCAGAAAATGAACTTTAACATTTTATTTACCCATGTGCGGCACAACTTTAATGGCGACAATAAAACGTATCCGAAATTGAATTAACAGTCGAGAAATAGACTGGGAAACCGTTAAGCGGACCTATTATTTTTGCTGTACAGTTACAACAATCTGTTCGTGTCGCTTACAACAGGCATAAGACTGCCAGCGGTAAGAGAGGACACTGATCGAAGTGATGATTATACAAAAAGGGATTTAGCCATTGCACAATATTGTCCAACAGATTCTTCCCACGTTCGCCGCAAGAGGCGCACTTCAAATTTTATTTTTGCTCACAAGGCTGAAAGAGAGACTCTATACCTCCAACTATGTCTTCAAAAATGTCTATCGTCAGGTCTTATTAACATTTCATTTAAAACATAGCGCAAGTCTTTATGTGGCAAAAACGAGCTGACAAAAAGTAGTTTTCTGCCAACATTATTTTAACTAGATTATAATGAATTTTATTTTCTCTAATTCCGCTGAAAGGTCAATTGTTACCGTTCAAAGAGTAAAAATATCGTGGGCGTATTAATTCAGGATTTCAATTTTGTTCGAATTCGTCTGTAGAATACAATAGTCCTCTTTGTGGTCACGTCTAATACAACACACTTTCTCAACATCCGAGCACTCATGCTTGTTCCAAAGCTGACTAGGAGACTACAGGTTTTTTAATATGTAGGACGAAAGGACGGTTTTCGTACATTCTATATTTGCATGCTTAATAGTTGGCCTGTCTAAAACAAATGATATTCGCTCAGGCTTCGATAAAAGGGACAAAGTAGCTGGGTTTTTTAGGTTTTTTGCCATCGATTTTGTTGTTCATTGAATACCTGAACTATGCTTAAATACTGTCAACTGTCAGTCAATCTCTACTCTGTTTACAGACAGACAAGATTAATTGTCCAGTGAAACAAGTTCAGTTTACAAATCTCAAAGTGACAGTGCATGGCTAAATGTACGCTGTTATATAAAGTTTGGATCCCATGCAAGCTTTTGTAATGGGTTCTTGACTGGCGATGCCTTTCATAGAGATAGACAAAACAACTTTCACTTCGCTGGCGGCAATTTTTACTTGACATAGAAAACCAAATGGAAATTGTTAAAGTTCATCTTGTCTAGTGGTCACAAACAAAATCATTGCTTGCGTTCAGCAAATGGGTAAATTTTGACACTTTTGAACCAATCTCATTCTCTATTATAAGTGACTTTATATAAGTTTTTCATGTCTCCTTGGTAACAGAAAATGTAAAAGAGGGAGCGACTTGTCCCTTCAAGAAACAAAACATAAGACGAGAAAAGTTCAAGTGGGATTATATGAGTAACGAAAAATAAATGGACATGTTCCCAAAGGTTATGTAAGACTTAGACGGTTTAACGCCTTTCCAAGATTGCCTCCTCGCAGTACCACATTATTCAGTACTCGGTTTAAATATGGTATCTATCAAGAAGAATCGTTACACTCTATGACACATTATTCTTCGGAAATGCGTAGATATGCAAGGTAGTCAAAGTGCCGCTTGAGGGCGTGATTCACGGCACTTGGGGACTTTTCAGCACTGGTAAAGCTTCCCCAGAAATAACGTGTAGGTTAAAGTCTTTGTATTCGGCTTGTTCGAAGGACTTCTAAAAACTGTAAAGAAGTGTCGAGAAGTTTATATCAAACAATGTTCTCTCTCTCTCTCTCTCTCTCTCTCTCTCTCTCTCTCTCTCTCTCTCTCTCTCTCTCTCTCTCTCTCTCTCTCTCTCTCTCTCTCTCTGTTTTACGTTGAAGCTACATTTCTCTCAATTTTGGGCAAGGCGTAAATGTGCTGCAAATCATTTTTGGTCAGTAGAGCGTCAAAAAAAAGCGAAACGATGTACTTGTACACAAAGTTCTTTTTCAAGGAAACGATAAATTATCATCATCTCTTATTACGAGTATCAGAGAGTTAGGGCGATTCGAACAAGTACGAATTACGATATATTTATAATGTTTGCTTGTAAATTTCCTCGCTACTGAGATTTTTCTAGGCATATATTCGCGACTCACATACTGGGACCTTGTCCCATGTGTCACTGGTACAGCTTCCGTTTACAAAATCGGATTTGCTCGGCTGGTCAAAAATGGAGTACGGTATAACCTCAGTGCATGAGGGACCATTAAGCTATGACACAAATATGCTGTTTCATTATGACACTACGAAAATGAGTGAAGTCTGTTCGTTTCTTGATTGTTTCAAAGAGACTGGTATGGTTTCTAATTACAAATTTAGTACGATTGAAAAGCATTCCTCCATAATCAGTGGACACCATTTCCGTTCAACCTGTACATTGTGTCACCACAAATTTTAACTTGTACATTTTGAGCCAATTATTACTTGCATTTCTGCAATACATTGTAATTGTATCGAAATACTAACATAGTAATGCACTCTTTACTAGACATCTTCTCGGTCAGACTCGGCCAAACAATAAAGTTTGGATGAAAAGTTTTGACCCTAAGTATGAAGTCCAACTGGAATGAGTTTCTATGCTATTCATTTCTCAACACAGTCCCCATTGCGGTCCACATACTTCTGCCAGCGGTGTTGCAGGGCTTGGAAACCTGCTTAGTAGAAGATTTCATCTTGGTCGTCAAAGAAGTCCTGAACGGCGGATATGACGTCATCCACATCGTCAAAATACTTTCCACCTAACTGTTTCTTCATGTTGGGTAAGAGATGAAAGTCTGTGGGTGCTAGGTCAAGAGAGTATGGTAGGTGTGGAACGAGTTCGAATCCGCAGTTACGCACTGTTGCCATGGCAATGACTGACTTTTGGGATGGAGCATTGTCCTGGTGGAACAGACGCCTTTATTCTCAGCTTTCCTCGTGGCTTTTTTATGGCCTCAAGTAAATGTTGTATCAGCAGTCAAATACACAGCGAACAGAAAATAAACAAGTCAGTTATTCATCTGAAGAGTTGAAATTAATGCAAACCAATCTTCATTGATCTGGCATCGCTCTTTCGTAGTTAGGCTGAAAACTTTTCATCCAAACCTCGTAGCATAGGGATTGTAACTAAAACTGGCGGAGAATTATGCGGACAATTGAATAGCGCCCTCACATGGCTCTTTAACATAATAATTATCAGTTTTGCTTCACGTACGACGTTACAGATGAATATGCTTGCTGGTCGATCACAAGAGATCTTACACACAGAGGGACTGTGCCTTACACCTTGAGCACGGTGTGGGCACAAAGAAAGACAACGTTGGGGGCGTGATTTCTGGCACATGAAAAAAAAAGATTTGCGTGTCGTATGTCTACAACTAGGACGTTTCACGGCTTGTGACCTCCAAATATCACTGTCAGTGGTTCAGGGACGACGCATATGATTCCTTGCGTAATACTAATAGTAAAATAGATACAGTCTCTCAACTGTAATTGCATTTATTAAATACTTTCAAAAGACGAGAAGGTTTTACCAGATCTACCGAGAATTTAAAATTTACATACAATTTTGGTTTTTTTAATTCAACTTAACTTTCCATTGTTGACACACAATTTTCCTGAAAATTGTGTACTTTATATCAAATTTACAGTTACAGACCAGGTCACTTTTTGTATATTTCAACACAATTCTGTGCGTGAGGCAGAGGCCCTGCACCGATGAATAAAATAAAGCTACCTAAACAGTAAACTAAATATCATATAGAGGCCCGACATTAGTTGGCGTATAAAGTACGAAAATTGGACAAAGTCTATTGTTGAGGAAAACATGATCGTTTTCGAAGATTGCTCAGGCATATATATGTGCAGAATATTTCAGATGACCCTGACATTGGTTTCCTCTCGAAACGAAGAATTCCATTGGTTATCATCATTGTGCACTACCATAAGGAAAGAACCTTGGTGCTTCAGAATGGGCGCTAAAAAGATAGAAAACAACGAATCTTGCAAATTCGAGATAGCTATTTATTTAGCCCATTTATCGTTCCAAGTATGCACTTTATCTAATTCAAGCAATGCAAATTTCTCTATTGTCTCAAACATTTGTATACATTGAAACTCTTTACATTATTTAGAATCTGAACAAATTTTCCACTTGAACTCGAAAGTACATGAAATGCGCAGGGAATTCTGGGAACCCTTACCAAACCGCGTGAACCTATTATTTCCCAAATACTTATATATATATATATATATATATATATATATATATATATATATATATATATATATATATATATATGATTTATGAGAACGATGATCAAACTGTATTTTCTCATGTGTACCATGAAACTGAAAAATGATCAAACAGATCTAAAAAGTCCTGTATGCCGAAAACATTTCTCGGAAATGTTGTCGGGTAACAATTGTTGGTTTGGCTAATTTGGTATAACTAGCACCGTCAGACAACAAATTTGAAATAAGAAGTTCCGCCGAAAATCGCCCAAGGCAACCTGCACATGTGTTGCGTACATCGGTGGATTACGTGTGACCTTAGAGTGAAATGCTGATATTTGAATTTCACAGTCGTCATTTTAGTGTTAAGAAATCACCGAGAGAGTACAGGCAACATCACAGCAGCGATGTTCCCAATAGCTCTCCAATGAAAGGATGACGTCAAACATGACGAAATGCAGCCTCGGATCAGTAGTTACTGGAGGAGTCATCGTATTGGTCTTTTCCCGGATCGCTGCGGTCGTTCAAAAACTCAATGGATCGGCCAGGGTAGCATCAGCCACATATGCCTATGTTCCTGTCGCGAAAAGCACCATGGGAACGGACAGGAGAACTAATGTACCACAGAATTACGTAAAGCCTCAATGACTGCACTCATGGACTTCGCTTTGGTTGAGACCCGAGAAGCAGACACGACAGGCAAAGTTTGTGTTTTGTTTCGTTATTAGGATTCTTTCTGGCTATCTCAACACTAATGGACGAGTTCAAGGTAGAGTTGAATTCGTTTGCGCTCTAAATTTGCTGTACTACTCGAGCTCTCTTTGTCTGCTGTTTGTTTGAAAGAGAATGGTTTAAAGTCGCCTTGGAGAAAGTTTCAGGAAAAAGTTTAACGCCAACAGTTACGAGGCGCATATAAGGCCTACCTTAAAGCAAAAACTGTCCTGAGCTACCATGGTACAATCGTCCTGCCAAATTTAAGGTAGTAAGCGCCTCAATAGTAAAACTTAAACTTACCTCAAGGCATTTTTAACCATTCTCTTTCAAAATCAAGATGACAAAATCAGGGATCAGGGATCACCATGCAAAGTTTGGTACTAGAGAAAAAAATTACCCAAGATTTTTAGAATTCAAAATGGCCACCATCTCTATGTTAAATCAATGAAGAAAAATAAAATTTTTGATTGTCGAAAAACAAAGACAATGGAATTTTTTCTTACTCAAATGAGCCCCAACAAGTGGTAGATTATAAAGGAATTGTGAAAGTTTAAGAGTCCGAATATCTGTCCCCGAGGCGCATTCTACCTGAAGAACAACGCCCACGCAACTCCAAGATGTTCGCAAAACTCTACGAGGGTCGAGTTAAAGTGTAAAATATTGCTATATCGAGGCATGGCGCGCATTATCAACTCAGACGATAAAATCATACTTGTTGTATGTAGCGCGGAGAAACTTAAAACCAAGGGCAACTGCTGACGTAAAGGTCATCAAGCCTCGGAGGGCATCGGCAAACAAGAAACATGTTCTTTAAAGCGATCGTTGCATTTTCAAGAAATGAAAATGGGCCAAAAAGTGTTCATGCATATCTTGAATATAAAGGTTGAACGCGCCTCGGAGAAAGATATTCGGACTCTCAAATTTATCCAATAGTTTTCAGAATTATCGCTTTGGAGTCTCATTTGAATGTCTTAGAAGGAGTAACATTTTTGCTGTATTAGTTTTGCGAAAATCGAAAATTTATTTTCTCCATTGTGTTACCATTTTGAATTTCAAAGATCGGTAAATTTAAGTTAACTTGTTTCTCTCGGACTAAAATTTGCTCGGTGACTCCTGATTTTTCATTCTAAAACTTGAGTGAGAAAGGGAGAAAGTTACCTTTGAGAAACTTTGAGCAAAAATGAAAGTCAGCAACATAACATCATTGTGCCCTTGACCTTGAACAGCACTTTTGTTGTATCACATTAGTCTTTACTGAGCGTTTAAAGGACGTTGTGTTAAATTTGCAGTATACAGTCTGTTGTTTTGAGATTTGTAAAACTTTGGATATCAAAGAGTTCCGGTTACCTCCTGGATCTGCTTGTACATTCTCTCTCTCTCTCTCTCTCTCTCTCTCTCTCTCTCTCTCTCTCTCTCTCTCTCTCTCTCTCTCTCTCTCTCTCTCTCTCAGATCGAAGTAAATCAAAATTTGTGGAAATTTTAAACAATACATTTCCTTACCAAAGGCCAACATTCTGTATGCTTATCTTGACGTCATGGAAAGAAACATTTGATGATGATACGACATTCATTATAAGGCAGGGGGCGGGAAAATTGTCGGACATCGTGCAGCGGAACAAAAGACTAATCTATGAGAGCTGTTGAAAAGAATTAAGCCCGGTGGCATAGCCGTGAGCCACACGTAGACATACGATCTTGAATGCTGAAAGGATGTTTGATAACGCAGAAATGGATGTTGGATTACGCGTATTTAAGACGAACTGATCAAGGACGGTGCCAAATCTGTACGCCTTTCCTTAAGATACATTCGGAAGTTACTGACAAAATGTGGACCCTTTTGAAAAAAGACGGAGTCTTTTGTCTTCCAAGCGAATGTATGACCGAAAACTGTTAATCTCTCTGCGTCTCTCTCTCCCTGTCTGTCTTCTGCTATTTTTCTCTCAATCTTTGTCTTCTTCGTTATTTCTCTGTCTTTGTCTGTCTGTCTGTCTGTCTGTCTGTCTGTCTGTCTTTCTATCTGTCTGTCTGTCTCTCCCTCTCTCAATCTGTCTGTCTGCCTCTTTCTATCTCTCTCCCTCTCTCTCTCTCTCTCTCTTCTTCTCTCTCTCTCTCTCTCTCTCTCTCTCTCTCTCTCTCTCTCTCTCTCTCTCTCTCTCACATGGACAGACGGATGAGTTAAAAATCAAAATGCCCCACCAGAATAAATTGTACAAGACCCTGATGAATTAGAGATATGATCTACGTAAAAATAGGAACTCCCTTTTGTCTGCCGTGCTTAAAACACCCCTGTGACTTGCGTAAAAGCTATTTTTGTTTAACCTTTAAGTAAAATAGATAGTTTGACCCACTGGAACTATCTGTCAACGTTGAGAATGTCACGAACTCTTAACATTGTGACAGTAGCCAGCGTTTAATCTACTTAACATGCACAGTTTTCCCAATGACCACAAGGAGCGATAAATACAGTCGTTTATGTGTCTTTTCTGCTATTGTGCAACCGGCTCCAATGACAAAACACTTCACTTAATTATGCTCGGGCCTGTATGAAACACGTCCAGGTATGCAAACTGTGATACGCTTATACAATATATTAAGTTGAAACGAACTTGACATAATGTCTTCAAATTCAACTTCATGACGTGTACATCAGATGGCCGTAAAGTGGCTCTTTTTGTCAAAAATCGAGCGATAAGCACACTATTCTTAAACACACGCCGGGGCTTTCTCATAGACTGTTTTTAACGGAAATCTTCTTAATAGATTATAGTTTTAACCCAATTTTGATACAAAAATCTTCTTAAAGATGTAATATTTAACATTTAAACGTTCATTTGAAGTAATTGATGGCCTAACTCAAGTTTAGGACTTCTTTTTGGAATTCAAAATGCAAAGGAGTTCATTAATAAGACATTCCTTGTCATATTTCTTGAGGACAAGTACAGCATCAATCTGCTTAACGCGCAGTCAGCTGGGAAATCAGCAAGATATATAAAGAGGCTTGCCGTAGAATGCTGAACTCCATCGACGTCAATGAATACGTAAGAGTGTCATCTTCTTGTGAGTCAGCTTAGTCTGTCTCTTACGAAATAAACTAGTTTTCCAAGTTCGTAATTCGGAAGGATTTGTTCTCTCAATCCTCCAGACAACGTTGGTGGCGGGCTTCCGAAGTATAGCAAGCACGAACGGCACATTGTCGGCGATAACAATATATCAATTGTACTAACCCGTTTTGCTATTTTCACATTCAAGTAAAGGGAGTATATATTTATATTGAGATGAAGGATAATGGAAGTGGAAACAAGGAAATGTAAGTCATGTCCGTCCCTGTGGAACTTTGATTTGAGCCTTTATATAGGCAATGAGACAACTTAAAATCAGTTTATCGATAAGCAAACCAGATTGTTCAGGACATCTGTAAGGTATTAAAACAACGTTAACAGCGCACTGATAAACAATAAATGGAAAAAGAATTATTTCTACACGAGCTTAAATTTCTGTTAGTAACATGTCGAGACAATGTCTTCATAAGTTGGGGAAGTAAAGATTTGATTCAATTTACATACATAATTACATTCGATAATGCAAATTTGATGACAGACGTAATAAACCTATATGGAAGATAGAAGTGTCCTTTATATTTTTTGGAGTGTATAGAATTGGTTTTAGTCATTTCTTGTGTATCTGTGATCATTTTGGTGGAAATGTTGGATTTTTAAATTGGTGAACGCGATACAGGGTAACCATAATCGAGATGCGGGTCTCACTAAATTGCCTCGTACCTTGGCCCGTTTCTACAAAGTTTCCCGAGGTGATCTCACTTACATTTCCGCGCGACGACATCACACCAGATTTCCGCGCGACGACATCACACCAGATTTTCTGCCTTCCGTGATGTCACTACCCGTGACCTCTGACACAATATATTATGCATGCATGCATACTGCGGCTTTCCCGCCGTACCGTTGTGTAATAAAGGGAAAGTGGCTTCACACATCAGCCATCTCGTCTTGTATGTGCTTTGGTGTGTTTAGTGTCTGAGTTGTGTTTTGGCTGTTAGTGTGAAAATTAACAAACGAGTCGTTAATTTTAAAATAAGCCATGGCGAGACGTGGGCGTAGTCGAGTGTGTCTTAGACAACCGTGACCCTTTGACCCCACGTTTCGAAACCAGTACGGTCTCTTCCTCAGTCGCCTATGTATATCTCTTTCTTATTTTTATATATTGTGTCTATGATGTTGATCTCTTGTTTTTCTAGCAGGGAAACTAGAATATTAATCTGGTGAAATCTGGTGTGATGTCGTCGCGCGGAAATGTAAGTGAGATCACCTTGCAAAACTTTGTAGAAACGGGCCACGGTCCCGGGCCACGGTAGTGCCTCGCGTTCAGCACTACTGCGCAGACGCCGTTGTGATCAGTTCGCGTTCGTCAGAAACTACTGGTATTATTTGCGCTCACTTGAATAGTAGTTTCAATAGTTTTGCGTGAAATAAAACCTTTGTGTGTATTCTGAGTGAGGGGAGCTCGAGGAAGCTGATAGATAGTAAATTCTAAAACTCTGTAATAAGTTAAAGGTCTGGTGAAATGCCCATGTTGCAAAATCACAGAAATACAGTTGATGGTCTATAAAACAGTTACATTCATTTCTTTTTTCGTTTAGCGCGCGTGATTATGAAATATGGCAAAAGAAAAATGCAATGTGGGCGTGTCCCCCGAGCCTCTCCAGTCGACTTTTTTCGGCTTTCCGAAGTTTGCCCGACTCCGTATCTCATAACGGGAAGTAAGTATTTCACACCTCCGTAAGCTCCCCACGGGGGGTAACTTCTAGGGTTTCCGCTTACATGATCAGGACAGTGTCCTCCTTCACTATGGGAAGACGTTGTTCTTTTGGTGGCTGTGACAGCGGCAAGAGCATGAACGGCTCAACTGTAAACTTTTTCAGTGTTGAGTGTTTGAACCATAATGTGCTTGTCTCTTCTGGTTCGTACGATCGGCCACGGTCCCTCGGCTGAGCCTGCCTCGCTACTCGCTACACAGAAGGTTGGGACCGTAATGCAAATCAACTGCATGAACACCAACACTGAACGTTGTGACTGCCACTTATAAAATGCACTAGTCTGAACGTCGGGACCGCAATGCAAATCGACAGTAACTTAAAACGTAAATGGGACAGTGATTAAATTAAATGGGACCGCGATGCAAATCAGCTGCATGAACAGCAACACTGAACGTTGAGACTAGCATTAAAACGAACAACAACACGGAACGTAGAGATCGCGATACAAATCATGGAGGTAGAGTCCTCCCTGATACAAATCGACAGCAACACGGAACGCGTCGTTGGGACGGCGATTAAATTGAAGAACAACGGGGAATACCGGATCACGAGGACTGGACCGCGATGCAAATCGACCCTCAACATACACATGGAATTAAAATGCACAACACAGAACATCTAGACCGCAATGTAAATCAACTGCAACACCGAACCTTGTTGCCTCGATTAAAATGCGTATGTCTGCTATGTATAGCAAAAGTTTCAATTCTCGCGAGCGAGCGTTCCTATGCCTGCTGTACACACAGGCGCTCCTTAGCTGGGTCGTCTGCTAAGTAGATCGATTTTCGGATCGATCTATTGATCCCGTAGTCGATATGCCCGCCACTGCAACCTAAATACTCACGACCCAGCTATGCGCCTGTGGCTGTACACTAGCCCTGCGTACGATGCGGTGTGTTCCGCTACAGCTAAATGTGGTGAGCGGGGCGATTAGCTGTAGCGGAACACACAGCATCGTACGCAGGGCTAGCTGTACACTAGACAAAATTACGTCAAATTTATCGCGAGGGCTCGATTGCGTGTGTTAAGTTTCAATTCTCGCGAGAGCCATTTATGCATGTTGTACACTAGACTAAATGACGTCAAATCTCTCGCGAGACTTGGCTCGATTGCAAATATGTACGACGGAAAGAACGCAATAATACGGAAGTAGACACAGTTTTTGTGAATCGCCGAGAGAGAAGCGCAGATTAAACAAAAGACTAAAAAACCCACGTTTTTTCTTTATTTTACCATATTTTTTAAACAAAATTCAGTTTCGCCACTGTGGCGAATTAGGATCGATTTTTTTTTTGCCACTTCGGATTTCGATTCGCATTGGCGAACGAACGTGGCGAATGGGCAGCACCGGGTACGAACACTGAGGCTGTTTTGTTAGCGGATACCGGGCAGAGATAAGGCGGCGTTGGACCGCTATTCGATGTAAATGAACACACCTGTGACGTCACAGACGGCAACCATGATCCCCGCTGCGGGCGTGACCTTAGTCTGGCAGAGACCCTGCGATTCGCGTTCTTCCCTGTTGGAACACGCGCGCGCCCTTCAGAGACGAGACGCGAATCCCAGGGTCTGGACATTCTTGCACAAGCGACCGGTCGGATTTCTGCCTGATCCGGTACTTTATAGTTCTTTTACCGGTTCCATGATGCAGTGCGCGCCAGGGTATACCAAGCGTACGTTACGCATAGAACTTTTTAGCCGTAGGGTACACGCAGGGTACGTTACTCATAGAACTCTATGGCAAATTACACCCGGGCCTATATTTTCGTCGCTGATGGGTAGATTATACACGGGGCATTATTTGGTATTGCAAATTTGTGTCATTCTTCCATAACAATCCGTTGTACAAAACAAATCAGCATGTTTTCGCTGTTTTGAGCTTATATACGGTGTTTGATAACATCACTGCAATGCATTGTGGGATAACCGGGAAAAGGTCTATAAACTCGACACATCCGTTAATCAGAACAAAAATGACAAATACCATAGACAAATAGAATGAAAAATGAAAAATAAAAACATACCGCGCATATAGATCTAACGGCTACAAGTATATATTCTGTCGGCCCAGTTAGATAGGTGTTTCCTTTGACGTCAATACCCTTATGAATATTCATATACTTGCAAGAACGGACAGTCGCTGTGTCTGGCAGCGCGTGCTCACAGCTGCTAGCGTGGCCTTCGAATGCAGGCCCATCGCCATCGTGAGCGCGCACAACAAGGCACAGCGACTGTGGAGAGTCTAGCGTGACCTGAGTGTCGCAAAATGACCCCATGAAAGCCGCGCATAGAAATATCAAAAAATTAACACTTGCGCGTACTTTTAGGTTGCAATTATGTTGCGAGTGTAATAGTATTGACCCCTGGAAGATATTCAGTCACATGAACGGGACCATTTCACCAGACCTTTAACAATAAGCGGTCTTCACCATGGCAACATGCAAGAAGTGGTATAACTCCATATTGATGACGTCAAATTGCAGTGAATACTTATAAAAAGACCGACAAAGGTTAGGCTTTAAAAGGGTGATAAATCGTTCTTGGTCGGAGTTCAGAATCTCAGGGGTAAATATTAGAAGAGTTCCGTCTGGGAACTGTAGTCGGCATGAGCATTTTACTAGAATAACCATTCACACTCTGTCTCTATTCCAACCGCAGGAGACTATTTTCCTGTTGTACCTCTAATGAAATTCTTGAAGTCTTGAACTATGGTTGTTTTACCCGTTTTTCTAGTATAAACAGTTTGTCCCTACACGAGAGTTTTAACCCTGTAGCTGCAGCCTGCTAAGTATGAGCTCTTTGATCAATAGTTATGGTTCTTGGTGTTTTATCAAGGACTGTGCCGACATATTTACTTAGTGATGATAATCGTATCCCCTCATATAAAGGTCTTTTCCATTTGCTTTTCACTATTCGAGCGCCTGTCGTTAATTTATCCTTGTAGTTCTTTATTGTGATTCATTGGATATGTTTCCCATCCTTCTGAATGTCTCTCCCCATCACGTCACTTTTGTTCACTGTCATGGTTTCTTTTTCAGCTCACGTGTTTACACACGTGAGCTGTTGTCGTACCGATGTCGGTCTATCTGTCTGTCGGTCGGTCGGTCTGTCTGTCGGTCAGTCGGGCTGTGGACATGATATTTCAAGAGCTGCTGATCAGATTGAAATCAAATATGGTGCATAGGTTCTGTTGCAATGGCAAGATGGCATTGCATAGAATATTCTAATTAACATAAGTTTTAATGTTAGTAAAACGAATATAAATTGAAAATGGCCGCATAAAATTTGACGAGAGTTGTTGCAAATGTTGATCACACAAGGGCATATTAGTAGTGAAAGATCTATTAAGAGATCGTATCACATTTAATGAATAATTTGCGTAATTAATAAAGAATCACTGATGGGATAAGAATAAAATCTGACACATTTACTAATCCTTGCCATCAGTAATTGCAAGAACTCGTTAGCTTTTGGTGGATGTGGTTTGCATAATTAATCCTTATTTGCATAATTAACGTTTCTACTGTCAGATATCCCAAGAATTACTGCATCATGTCTGATGAATCTTAGCATCAATATTGACCACACAAACCTTTCATCGTTTTCAGGCCCATTTGGTAGTGTCTGGCTTATTTGCATGTTTCAGGCCCTATTACCATCAGGGATGTATGTCTGGGGACAGGACCAACGTCATCAAACTTGCCATAGATATTGATGATACCAAATATATAGTAAAAGAGATTAAGGACTTGTTAGTAAATTACTTATTTGCATATCAAATGACATTTTTTGATTAAAAAGTATATTACAATTTACTGCACCGAATGTGATGAAACTTCGTACGGATATTTCTTATAACAACGTATGAGTGAACTGAAATCCATATAGTTGTTTATATTAATTTTGAATGGTTGGTAATTTGCATATGTAACAAATGTTATGTAGGTCATTTTCCCCCACTCCATGACCTGAGTTTAATTAGTCCAGAATATTCTTAAGGTCATTCTCCTCAATGACCTTTAATTCAATTAGTCATATTTTAGAACTTTCCGGAATTTCAATTAGTCGTGTTTACTACAAGTTAAGATATTTTTAGAATAGTAATTATTATATCAAGATTGTTCTTAAGCTCTCTAGATTGAATCATTGAGTAGAAATAGGAGACAACAGTTTTCAGTTGTGTCTCTGACGTGTTTACTTCAAGGCTTTGAGATCACTCCATCAGTGTTGATTTCAAGAATTTTCAAGACTTTAACAGTCACGCTGGATTTATACTGTGGACTTTGTACGGACCAACCTCAAGCCTGCAAGCAAAGGACTGCTCACTCATTGGTCTGTCTCACTGTCTGACTCAACTCTGGAGCTTTGTGCTGTCCCAGCTGAGATAAGTAGCCTGTAAACTTTTACAGTTTGTACTCTATCCGTTAACTTGGTGATTAGTTTTATTTTTGTAATAAATTTTATTTTCAGGAAAGTCGCTGACTTCACCGTTTTTTCTAACGTAACACAAACTTTTAAAATTAGATACACAGGTTTGGATTGACTTGAGCGAAGTTTATGAAAATTGCTATATTGATCACTCGAGAATTGGAAATTAAAGTCTAGTCAAAATAGTATTAATAATCATAAAATGTGAATGTCATTTACAACACTAATGGATCACAGCCGTTTACGACGTGTCCATTTTAGTATTATAATAGTATTTATATATAAGATTGCCAGCTCTGACAGCATAGTCATCCTCAAATGTTTGTAGAAACCTGCTAATTTACTCACTTTTACGACCATATCAACATTGCAAGACCAATGATTGATAAGACGGCCATCAAACCGACCTTCTTGATTTTTACTCGTGGCCGCTCGACATGTTGAGGAGCTGTAGAGAAAAGGTGTGGCTATTGGGAATCAAGCACATTCAGCCTTGTCGTGAATAACCCGGCACTATTCAATTGCGTATCGATTCGATTGATTTAAATCAATGCATCACTCGTTTTCAACAACTATTTCTTGAACTATTATGCCGTTCATACACAGGCCATTAAAACGCCTCTGAAACGGTTCTGGGCCAATACTGGCACAGAAAGTTATGTGTGGACACTCCGAAGTGGTTCTGAAGCGTTTCAGATTTGAGACGGTTTAGTCGGCCCGACCTGAGCCGTTGTAGGGATTAACTCTATCTGCAAATCGCTGTGTGGACGGACTGAGCCGCTTCAGAGGCGTTTCAAACGCCCTCACGCGACAGGTATTTGTAATATAAACAAACAACAATCAACATACATTATTCACTTTGGTCATGGCTGCCGAACACAGCTCTACATCTCGTGGAAATAACTGGTCTGACGACGAAATAAGCTTGCTAATCTGAGTCTGGGTAGACGAAAGCGTTCAAAGAATGATAGAGAACGTGTCGCCACAGCCTCGTGTACAAAAAAATACAGAAAAAGCTCTACAGAGAGGTTATAACCGGACAGCAGATCAGTGCCACTGCAAGGCACTGAAGCTAAAATCTACAAACTACAAAAATACAAAGAAGTTGTTGACAGCAACAGACCATGAAGGCGTGACTTTGCACAATTTTTAAATGTCGGATATTTACAATCTAGTATCGCAGTTTGACATATCGACGATTTCGGGACTAATATCGATACAAGACGATACTAGAATGAACTGCGGTTGTCCCATGGGAAGCCGCATCTATGAAATCGCCGATATTTACCAGCAATTTGGGGACTCTAATATCGATAATATGACAGAACCCCATGGACGATACTAGATTCATTCAAATCGCGCGTAAATATCCGATATATATCGGAGATTTCACCGTCTTACAGTTCTGGTGAAACCCGACTTTCAAGGACTGACTCTAGCTTCGATACTAGACGATACTAGATTCTGTCAAATTGCGGGTAAATATCTGATATATATCGGAGATTTCACCACTTTACAGTTCTGGCCAAACCCGACTTCCAAGGACTGACTCTAGCTTCGATACTAGACGATACTAGATTCATTCAAATCGCGCGTAAATATCCGATATATATCGGAGATTTCACCACCTTACAGTTCTGGTCAAACCCGACTACCAAGGACTGACTCTAGCTTCGATACTATAGAGGATACTAGATTCATTCAAATCGCGCGTAAATATCCGATATATATCGGAGATTTCACCACCTTAAAAGTTCTGGTCAAACCCGACTTCCAAGGACTGACTCTTGCTTTTATACTAGACGATACTAGATTCTGTCAAATCGCAATACATCCGATATATATCGGAGATTTCAGTCCTTTGTAGATCTAGCTAAGCCAATCTAACTTCGATATTGTATAATCTAGTAGCCGTAAATATCGGATATCATATACAAGTGCAATGTCGCGGTGTCCTCCAATAGACGGATCGGCAGAGGCAGAATACCGATGCCTTTCTTCGAATAACTGTCTCAGATCCTCGGTAATCAGCCGTCTGTCAATCCCAGTAGAAACACCAACAGAATAACTGTTAGCTATGCTAAACATTATTCTAAAAAAACAACATATTCGAATTTAACAACGAATTCTACAAACAACATATGGGTGTGCCATCGTCACCCGAGATTGCCGATCGACATCATGTTTCACGAATAAGAACTGAAAATCATACGTGAACACACAACAAAAATATCACTATGGTGTAGATTCAGAGACGATATTTTCCTAATCTTCATTGGAACGGAGCACGAACTCCACGAATTTATAAAAGTAATTAAAAAAATGCATCCTACCTTCAAATTTTCATATGAAATTTCTTCACACGAAATAACATATCTTGACCTAGTCATTTACAAAGGTCAACGATACAACAACGAAAACATACTAGACACTAGAACGCATACAAAACCAGCAGATACATTCCAGTTCTTACACAGAAAATCATGTCATCCAAAATCAACCTTCAAGGGCCTGATCAAAGGCGAAACATTAAGGTACATGAGGACATGTAACAACAAAGAGGACTTTAACAACAAAGTCAAAACATTTAATGAAAAATTGCTACAACGAGGATATTCACAACAAGAAATATCGAACATCAATGCGGAAACAAATTACGCAACACGAAGAAACACAAACACAAACAAACAAACACACAACAACAACACTAATAAAGTGATATTTTCTACCACACATCACGCATTGTGCAACACTATTTGTAGTCCACATAATCCAAATATCAAAACAAAAGACATCAAACAAGCACTCCTGAAGCAACTCCTGAAGAATAGGAAGAAATAGAAAAAGACCAAACACTAAATAATTTATTCACGATGAAACTGATCATCGCATACAAAAGAAATCCAACATTGGCGACACGCTCATAAATGCACAAGTATACAATCTTTCAAAAAAAAAACCCGAACAAAATGAAACACAATTAACTGACTCAAATATAAATATTCTAGCCTCGTTACTGGACGAACAAAACACTGACAATGATTAAGCCACAAACAGTGAAACAAAAATCCAAGGGGAGAAAATATCAAAAAAGCGACTGAAGAAGAATCACACTGGTTTCGAAACGTAGCATCAAAGGATCACACTGTCATTCGACAGCCAGATTACGGCTACGTCTCGCCATGGCTTATATCTACACCAATAGCAAAACGCACAAAATAAAACATGAACACAAAAACGAAAAAATAGTGTATGAGATGTGTGGATCGGTTTTCCCTTTATTACAGTTCTGAACGGAACAAACCCAAGGGCTAAATCGGTTACTGATTGCATTTGGTCTGCATTACGATCATTAAGGCTACGATGACTCGGTCTGGACCGCATATCCAGCTGGTAAAAAACAGAAGATAAGCCAGTACGACGTCGTTCATTTCAGCCATCTTGTTACAATGCCGTATGCTTGGCCATACACACCTTTTGAATTCGAGTGGGCGCATTAAGACGTCTTAAACACCAAAACAATGGCTTAATTTTGTGAGTATGGACGCAAGCTGACTCAAACTATTAATCCCCTGTGTTTACAAATCACAAATAGTGTTACAGAAGCGTTTCAATTTTTACCTGTCTGAACGTAGCATATGTCAGTATGTAACTTATGAGTGCTTATGCTCACTTCAATCCCTCGCTATGTGTACACTTAACAAACGTGAAGCGCTAAATTTGAATCTACTGAAACAACTTTGTTCAGGCTCTCAAACAGAGAAGAGGGATTCTGTTGGTAAATCCGAAAATTCTGTGAATGTATTTGAAATGTACTAAGAGTGGTGAATAGAAACGGTCGGGAGGCAAAATTGGATAACTATGGTGTCCCAACAGTGTTGCCCTTAGTTTTAAATGTGAGAGGGTAAATAATAAAAGCAGGAGGGTAACGCTGTGAGCGAGCATAGTGAGCGTGCAACCAAAAGGATGACTACCAGTGGTGCGGCTTTTTCAGACAAGGTCAGGCCGAGTCGAATCACAGGAAAAAATTAGTTGTCCCAGAGGTTTAGTAAGGGAACCGACAGAGAACGAAGATGGCACGAAAGGTATATCTCACATCGAGACGTATTTGCGAGTTTATGGCTGATTCTAAATTGAAGGTGCAATGCATTCAATATGTAAATGTGATCTTAAGTCATTTAATTACAGATAAGACCCGTACATCGCCAATTAAAGTGAAGGTACGAAAAGTAAAAAGGAATTTATTCAACATTAACTCGATTACGTAAACACTGACAGAATGGATCTTGTATACGGTACCTGTTCAAAGAGTGACAGTTTTGTAAAAGAAGTAGCCAGATGGAAGTGACGTCAAATGCACACTTGTCTCTCTTGTGCAATAACACATTGTATATCAAAGAGGATAAAACAAAACAAAACAATACGCTTTGACCTTTAGCAACGAGTGATTTTTTTTTGGATTTTTGACTATTTTTTCCTTTCATTTCACTAAAGCTTTATCGCGGATGCGTTGGCATTCTCTCTCTCTCTCTCTCTCTCTCTCTCTCTCTCTCTCTCTCTCTCTCTCTCTCTCTCTCTCTCTCTCTCTCTCTCTCTCTCTCTCTTCTCTCTCTCTATTTTTCTCTCTCTCTCTCTCTCTCTCTCTCTCTCTCTCTCTCTCTCTCTCTCTCTCTCTCTCTCTCTCTCTCTCTGATTATTATTTTCGACATCACATAGTCACAAGGCGATGTTATCGTCCAATTAAAATCTGATATCAATTTCCAGCCATATTTCGTCTCATAAACAATATCGCCAAGTCAAGGTGAAAGCCAATAGGATTTAGGAATTTAATATCTCTTACAAAAATATGTAGGTTGTGCCGGTTTTTATTTAAGCTCTTTAGCTAACAAGATAAAATCACCAATATGTTTACATAGGGCAGTAATTCTTACATGCATGGAAGATGCCGAGGTGAAGTTGAAATTTACATGCCTACATATGACCCAACAGATGAAACCACTGTCTGCCGTCTTTCTTGTCCTATTTTTGCCAAAGTCAAAAAAAAAATATGCACGCTACCACGAGAATGAGAAAAACAGTAAGTACATATCATTCTATTTATAGTGTTCGAAGAACAGTCGCAGTTTTTTGTTTTTTTTTTTCTATTATAATTGTGTAATTCTTCTCACGCTCATGGCGTTTGTGTCTTTTTCTCTGACTGTGACTTTGGGCATCCTAAATTATTACTTTTCATACGTGAATGTTTTATATAAACACACACCTCGCAAATAACACCCATTAAAATCTACACGCCTAGTCCCGTCCAGTTGTTTTGCCGAGATCATAGTTACGGAAATGATCGCGGGAAAACGTTATCATCAAATGTGAGGGATAAAACCATGCTAGCATTAGTTCTGAATTGATTAAATCTGACCCACCTTCATTCACTGAAATTGAAGTAACTGGTGTGTGGTCGGATAAGAATTCGAAAAATTCAGTAAATGAGGCAAAATAATTACGATTATGACTATGGTAACGACTCTGTGAATTCGAGCAGTGATCATCGATGGTGGCGACATCTCTGCGTATCCGAGGAAAGGCAAAGATAATGCATGGAATTGTATCTCTTTAATTCCAAACGTAAATCATCGGTAACTGGTTCAACGGGACAAATACATGAAATTTTTTTACGCGTTTGCTGTGGTTGTCATGGTTGAAGTGCGTGTGTACGAAACCACACGCATTAGTTCACAATGGCGTTTCCAGGCAATTGGCATCACTATGTTAAAGCAAGCCATAATGTTCTGGGCGATCCTTTGATAAGTTTTCACGACAATGTAAAGCGTTAGGAACAATCTCATCCAAACATAAAAACAGACTATTTTCGACCGCGGGCCATCCGGGTACATGCGGATTCTTACGTAATTTTTTGCGAAAAACTCGGGTTTTTCTTTCCTTGGGAAAGCACTGCGCCAGTAAGTAGACAAACACGGATGAACGGTAGAAATGTGGTTCAATAGCCAAACGACAATATGGCTGAAGAGAGCAAGTCAAGGTACCCATGATGCAATGCTACATAAATACAAACAGGTCTACTGGTGCTGCAGTGTTTCCAGGCACAAGAGGTAGAGAATTTCAAAAAATCATGACAAGAATTGTATTTAATCATAAAAAAACTCGAGTATTTTTCGGTCTTTTGTTTTTACTCTACGGGATGGTAATACACTGACTTTACTTGCAGCGGTTGTCACTGGCATGGCTTCAATTTTAATGCAAACACCTTGACCACGGCACTTTGGAACAAACATGGCATACATATTTATCGGCCCTATCTACTGCCACTATGATCAGCCCAAGCGTAACTGTTCTGGGGCAAACAGCACGAACATTGAAGGCTACGCAAAAGACAAGCTAACTACAGTGAGAGAACGACAAACAGACTGAGAAGAAAAGGCGACGAAGACTTCCATGTTCTAAACTTTAATAGTACTCATTCTGTTGACGATGCTCGCCCAGCAATAATGGTAGCAGTATGAACATTAGATAAGGCGTAATCACTTAGCTGAGATATTTTGATGCCGAAACGAATAAAGTTACAAGTTCGATGCAGATTCCTGCTTCGTTTTTATGGTCTTGCTATTGACAATGTATTCAAGACGGGTGATCTTGAAATCAAGTCGAACCTCGAGGGCCATAGACACGTGTCGGCTGTTGCACGTGTTCAATTACAGGTCGACCTTTATTACAACAATTCTAGGGCAGTTTTGTGAGGTAAGAATGTGTCGTGGGAATAGTGTTTCAACGCACATGGAATACAAAACTACTTCCTAAACCGCGCCAAAGCGTACGGTTTTCTGTGACGTCACGTGTCACATACTATTGTCGTCGACGTTCGACGCTATGCATTAGCAACTATTTAGGCTAGGTGTAAAATCAGTATAGTTCAAGTATGCAAATCTAGAGAGATATTGAGTAATTATAATTGGGCAATATTCATATGTGTCTTTGATTGTGCACTATGAAACAGTTGAAGGTAGATGTGTATAGTGATGCAATTATTTCCGTCACTACTTGGAAAGAAGCTTTCGAGCACTTTCCGCCACCGACAAAATAGTTCAATATCAGTTTGATTCATACATCACGATATAATGGTCAAAATACCTAAATCCACCAAAATGACATTTTGTCGTTCCGAATGAATACGGTATGGTATCTCTGAAGGCAACTTATCGACCAAGTATTGTATAAGAATTGTGCGATAGATGTAACGTTTGATAATACATTCGTTACTTTTGACTTATAAGTACATTGTTCGCCCCGTTTCAGAATATCAAGCATTGCATATTCAGATATTACATATTCACAGGCTGTGATGACGTGTTTAACATTTCACATTTGATCGTAATGTGAGGAGTAGAGCAAGAAAACGTACTCTTGCAAAAGTTCAAAAATGTTGGAATACATGAAAAGATACACTTTCAGCTAAAGGTGTTTTTAATTAAACCAACCCGCACCACATTGGTTTTTCATTTAATAATTTCTGCTGCATTGAGATAGACTTTTAGTTCCCCCTGCAGTTTGGAAAATTGACTAAAATTTGCCACATCGTCGCAGTTTCTGATGCCGAACGCTGGAAGTGTAAAGATTGTTCTCACATGCAAACAATGACAAGAAATAGATAGACTGAAAAAAACTTGCACAAATAATTTATTTGGTTTTGAAAAACATTGAAATATACGACCACGTTGAAGAAATGTACAAGTGGAAATGTCAATAGTACCAAAGACATTGCTTGAAAGATTTTTTCTTTAGTCTCATGTAAGTTGTTAACGAAGATACCAATCAAGTTGTTCTTGGATTATTAACTCCTTCAGATAACTTAGAGTGAAAGATTAAATTTCTAAGATGTAAACAAGGGCATTTTTGCTGCAGTCCTCTTCGCGTAACTCATTTCAATAAAAGACAGTTCTTGGTTTTTTTACAGTGCAACAGCACAGCTGCATGCCCGATCCACAGCGATCCACTCCCAATGATAATCACCGTATGGGATTCCATGCCTGGTGTTCTTGACCAGAGCCTTGGCCCAGCCTTTTTTCTTGGCGCACGCTGAACTTACATTGAATCCTGGTGGGGGGGGGAGAGAGAGAGAGAGAGAGAGAGAGAGAGAGAGAGAGAAGAGAGAGGAGAGAGAGAGAGAGAGAGAGAGAGAGAGAGAGAGAGAGAGAGAGAGAGAGAGAGAGAGAGATTGTATTTGTGTTCATAAAGTCTTTCCAGAATGGATTACACTTACAACACTTCACTTCATATAGGGTGTACGAGTGACCTCACAGCATGACCGAGTTAGCATTGAAAGATTTGCAAAAAAGTTGAAAATATAATTTCGTAAACAACACGAGAACGTACAGCCTGGTAGTTCTCAAATTCAGTGGTGAATGTGACTGGTTTTATAAACATCACGATTATATTCAGTTTCCGCGTTACCAAATTAATGATTCACGACAAGTATTGGGCTCTTTCAAACAATAAATTGTCTGCAAAAAAACCTGAGCTCGAAACCACATTACAGTATATATTCTCTGAAAGCCTAGACGTTGGCAAACGCTGTGACTTGTAATCATAGTTTACATAAGGATCATGTCACAGAAAATGTAACAACCACTCCAAAATCGTTTTAGCCTTTCCCCGTGCTAAACGCCGTAGTGTTTCCAGACACTCGAGACATGTTAATAGTTCACTCAGTCTGTAATGGGTTTCCACGCATCTTGACGTATGTATTGTGAGCAAGGCAGCATTAGGTTTTGTGATAATAACCTTGTTTTGAAAAAAATATGACGCCGCGTGACATTGAATTAGCCGTCACTTTCAGGTTTTAACGAGGTGAAGGTCATTTGATCAATCATGGTACATCGCATGTAGATGGTCGATTGCAGGCACGTTTATGCAGGTTAGGGATTTTGAGTATAGTCCTAACATGCCCGGACACCTATCACGGAAAAATTGAATAAGTTCTGAAAGGCCTTGATTTTTCCATGATCAAGTTTCAAGCCACATTGAACTCTTCGAGGACTTTATCTTCGCAATTGGGCATTCAAATCCAGTAAAAACAAGAAAGATTTTGTGGTCTGGTGAGCTATATATTTCGAAATGTTTAACCAAATCATAATACCCTTATCTCGAATTTCAACGCCTCTGCAATACGAGATCACGGTGATGAATTCGCGTTCCGAGTTATTTTCTGTACAGAATACCGAATACATACCTATCTGTCTGTCATTTGTTTGTCCAACTATGTGTGTAAGAACTCACGTAAATGTATAGAGGAGTATCGAATAGGCAAATCAAGGGGACAGTCTGTGCCTGTTAAGTTAGAACGCGTCTCGGGAACAATTAGTCGGACTATCAAATTTCATCAATTCTTTTCTGAACTAGCACTTGTTGAGGCTCATTTTAAAGCTCTCAGAGAAAGAAAAAGTTTCATTGGCTTAGTTTTTCGAAAACCCAAAATTTAATTTCCCAAAAGAGTTAACACCGGGATGTCGGCCATTTTGAATTTCGAATATCATAAAATGTTGAGTAATTTGTTTCCCTAGTTCCAAACTTTGCAATATGACACCCGATTTTTATTGTTGATTTAGTAAGAGAATGGTTGAAAGTTTCATTTAGTTTGAGCAAAAGTTTAAATCTTTCACTTCCGAGGCGCATACTACCTTAACAAGCTCGTAGTAATACACTTGAATTTCTATACTCACTTTGAAGACCCCTGCATGACGTGTTGGCCTGTAGACATCTTGTGACGTACACCCAAGTGTTTGGATGAACTGATACGAGTCGCAGAAATTGGTTTGATGCGTTCTCTACTAATTCATAGTCGCTGACTTCGAGGCAGGTGTCACTTAATACAGTCCCCCTCTGATGTGATAAATATAAAAGAATTAGTGAAAATATGTATGATGTCGGGTATATATATATATATATATATATATATATATATATATATATATATATATATATATATATATATATATATATATATAATATATGTGAGATATCATTATATATGTATATATGATATTTGTGAGATATCATTATATATATATATATATATATATATATATATATATATATATATATATATATATATATATATATATATATATATATATATATATATATATATATATATATATATATATATATGCATTCAATTGTTGGTCACCGTCACCGGTATGACTGTGACAATAAAACACTCACCGAACGTTTTGTGAAGCTATTACTGTCTGGGTGACTTAGTTCTCCGCTAAAGACTTCATCCACATCTTTGTCAAGCATTGTCGGTTTAGTTTTTGAAAAGACGACACCAAGGCTGGCCTGTTTCTGCAAAGACGCGTAGTAGTCCTACAACAAAAAATTGAGATCGCTTTTCACACACACACACACAAAAATTACTGCAGGATTCTTTTTTTGAGAGAGAGCCCTGCTGTGCATCTGTGCATATCGAGCACAGAAAGGAAGACTTATAGTATCAAAGCCTAAAGTAAATTGATGAAACCTGATCTTTCATATCTACAAGTCTGGGTAAAGTGGATCTCAATGACTGTGCCGCAGTTGAGGCAGAACGGATAGAGCCCCACTGCAGTCTGGGTAAACCGAGACTAGTCCTGTTGAAGGTAAAATGTGCCTCCATGACAGAAATTCAGACTCTCAAACTTTTACACTGTTCTTTTGACCTACCACTTGTGGGGGTCATTTTGAAGCTTCTGGAGCAAATAAATCCTTCACCGGCTTGGTTTTGTGAAAATCAGGAATTTTATTTTTACAATTAACATGTCTTTTATCTTTTATTTTCTCGACAGTTGAGGAGCATTGAGAAGGTTGGTGAAGCGTGGAGTTAGCCGATATGTTCGACACTATCCGGCAAGCGTCATCCACGCATGTGCAAACCTCATGAGATAAATCCTGTCCGGGGTAATGAAACTTGTCCGTACCTCATCCCAATCTTCATCCCATGTTTCTCCAAAAACTTCTCGCCTTCTGTCCTGTCTGAGAGCTTTGATTTCTGAAAAGAATCGACTTACAATGGAATAAAAACAAGCTTCAGTCACAGACAAATGCTCTTTATATATAAAGGTCACCAACGAAGACATGACCAATATAAGGAGCATAGACATGAATTATATGGCTTCTCATATTTTTGGAAGAAACTGATGGAGAGATTAGGAGTTGAAAAGAGTCGAGGGGAGATAGGAAAGGGATTCAGAGGAGGCGAAAGAGGGGAGGGCAGCGAACAAAGAAGACGGGGGACAGGCAGAATAGTTATATATCTAACAGATCATAACTCGGCCAGTAGCTTTAACTCTTTTCGATTTTTTCCCTCCATTTTTGTCATGAATGGAAACTAGTTTCTTCTTCTGCCCCCAAGTACATTGATATCTAAAGTATTCAGCTTGTCAACTCAGCCTGTATCTGCATGACTGCATTGTTTTATTGACAAGTGAATTCTGAACAGGAATCTAAGTCAAATATAATCAATAAAATACACTGTAGATGTATAGATGCTGTGTTGACAAGCTAGATAGTGCTTTTATCAACATGATTTGGGGAGTAAACCAAGAACTTGCGAGTTACATTAAAAAAGAAAAAAAAGAAAAAACGTAATCAGAAGTTTCATATACTGACCAATCCCTTGTTGGAAATTCAATAAACAAGATGAACGAACGAACGAACGAACGAACAAACAAACAAACAAAGAAATAAAAGTATGAATGAATAAATAAAAATAAAAGAGATAACCATTTAGATAATGTGCTCGATTTTGTTGTGTTCTTGTGTGGATATGACGTGATCATCACGTTGATTGGATTGACAAAGGCTGCAGCATAAGAAACGATAATTCATCACGGATCGTTTAAATTTGTCAGGGGAACACTACCGTATACACATCTCACGTACAGGGACTTTTCAGAGATATTTACCAAATGTTAAGATATAGATGTCCCATGATAAATTTCTGTATCTGAATCGATGTTGTCTCTTTATTATCATTCATCGCGTCTGCGTTGTCCCTGGTGACTCCCTTTTGTGTACGTGTGAACGTGTCGGTTCGAGCTATTGCGGTCAACAAAGTCAAGTCAACGGAAAAAAATCACGTGTTTCTTCCCATACTATTTTATCTCACAAGCAAGAGCACCCTGAAGGTGTACTATTTTGAGTGAGTCGATCTCGGACACCACACTGTTCGCTTGACAGGTCCTGAAGAGTGCACTGTCTGCGAATTTGAACGAAACATATATATTCGACTGTAAATAGGGCGAGTCAAAGTGACATGAGATAGAAACGCTATTAGTCAGTCGTAGAGAGTGGGGTTTCATAGTACATCGACGAACAGCTACTTAGATCATTGCCCGACGCTGCGGTCACCCTGATGCTACTTGTCATGTAGTCGCCATTTGACATTTGACAATCACCTACACATACATATAAATGACACAGTTTCGGCTGACCTCGCAAGGTTATATCTGATTGGTCGATTGTCACTATTCACAGCAACTTGGGGAGTTTATTTGTATCATCAATTATAACGGTAAGATTCTGCCAACCAATAGGAGACCAGCTTCCAAATCGATGCAAAATGATTCGGCCCCACAGCTTAGAAAGTGATAACAAAGATAGCCAATTATTATGAGAAAACGTAAAAAGTGCACTGATATTTTTTATGTGTGTTGTTGTTTGTTTGTTTGCTCGATTTTTGTTTGTTTACTTACGTAGTATTTATTTATTATTTATATTTACTTATTCATAGTCATTTTATATACTTGCTCATGCCCCATGAGGTTACCTGATAACCTTAAAATGTATGATTAGATCACAAAAGAAATTGCACAAGGAGTTCAAACAAAATATATTAACTTGATAGTGGTGATAAAACATACAAGAACATGAAGAACGGACTTCGAAATTTTTGAATCGAACAACATATATTGCAATTTATAGCTGTTAATAAATAACTATTGTCGAAATATGCGTTAAACTAGCTCGTCTTATACATCTTCCACGGAAATTTTCCAAGTGACCAAAATTAAAAGGTGGCACATTTTACAGCCCAGGGGGAATCATTATAAATAGTACGGGAAAGGTTGTAACGTATTAATAGTTTTTGCGAGTTGCAGATGCCAGATAAAAGACAGAAAAAATTGAATAATTAATAATTTTTCTTTTTCTCTTTACCGCATAAACATTCCTCGTGAATAAAATTCCGATCGACACGTTTGATGTACTGCAAAAAGATAAAACCAAGACACGCGTTTTTCTTTTTCCTTTGCAATTATTAGTTGAATAGTCCATACGGACCACCGTGTTACCCTCGGGGACAACCGACATGTCTTGCGTACCAACAATTGACATTTTGCGTAAATGAGGCGTTTTCAAAGAGAACCTTATCCGACGAAGACGAAGCCGGTTTTTGACCCCGAGGCATGAAACTGGAGACGAATATGACATTTAAGGTATTTAATAGCAACTGAAGACAAGGGAAGTTTTCCCGACGTATTTCATATTCTACTTTTGGTCCATTGTTCAATAAATAATATTTTGACATTTCAGTGCGATTTCAGGAAAAAATTGATGTTACAACCAAGCATATACGTTTGAAGTTAGGCGATGTTCTCCAGACGTACTTAAAAGCAGAAATTTTTGACACCGAATGGCGGTTCTCGAAAAATAACGATCGACCCTGCTAATGCAATTTGCGTAAACAGGGTACCTGGATAGCATCCCGAAGGCAACACGGTTTAAATACATTTAATTAATCATATCTGCATGCATGTACAAGTAACCTGTGACCTTTACAGTTTGGTAAAAAAAATGGACCCCTACATTGAGAAATGGGACAACATTGTTCTATTTCCACCAAACTTGACCTTGATAGCCATCTTACCTCTGGGACGATAGTCAATGTCGTTAAGGTTGTTCAATTTCTCCAGGATCTTTGACTCGTATTCGAAATTTTCTGGCACTCTGCCATCGGTGGGTGCAACTTGCAGTCGTACATAATTAACCACGCTCGACTTATCTTCTTTAGCTGAAAATCAGAAGAACACTAAGGTTACTAGTGTGGAACATTGGACCGATGTTTCATCTGTACTTGAACTTAACGCTTGGACGTGTACGTATAGGAAGTAGTATCGCTCCAGCCCGGAGACGTTTAAAGTAAAATATCAGCCGTGATATTTGACGGTAAACGTCGACATCTGTACGATAAACGTCATCAGTTGTAGAGTGTTGGCGAACTACATTTGCAACATGAAAATAAACAAACAAAATGGCTGCTGCTTCCCAAGTATGACACGAAATTGCCGACATAAAAATATGACAGGCTTTCAGGAACGCAGAAATTTTGGGTAGCCGACTACAGCAAGAGAACAACCATAATTAACGCTGGAGTTGCAAAAGAGAAAATATTTCGTCTGGATTTTTTCGACACCCCTCTACCCTCCCCCCCCCCCGCAATGAGAGGCAAAACTTTCAGAGTATCCCCTCCCCGTTGGTAAGAATTTTTTTGATGCAAACAAGCGCCAATATGAAAAACTGGGGCATATATATATATATATATATATATATATATATATATATATAATATATATATATATTATATAATATATATATAAATAAACAGATTACTCAAGTACAAAGTAATGAAATCTATATATATATATATATATATATATATATATATATATATATATATATAGATAGATAGATAGATAGATAGATACATACATAGATAACACGAATTACTTCAAGTACAAAGTAATTGATTCGAATGTGATATAAGCGGGGTTATGATGGTATTGTCGGTAACTTGGTACTGAGCGTGCCGGGGCCAGCAAGGCTAGTATTCCGATGTTGAAGGAATGTAAGGAAGACTTGAGGCAGCGAGTACTATGATCTAAAGATGTTAGTACACAAGGCTATGGTACGATAGCAAAAGGTAAGCTGGAGACTGACCAGTATACACGTGGGCCAAGACTTTGTACTTTACTTTATGCTTGAAGTAAATTGTGTTATTATTTATAACGTTCTTCTTTAGCATCGAGCACAGTAATTTCCCACGAGAACATTTGTATACTTCGATATATATATATATATATATATATATATATATATATATATATATATATATATATATATATATATATATATATATATATATATATATATATAATGTCTAAGGGATAAACCCATAATTTGTTTTCCAGCGTGCATTTGTGTATGTTTGACAACTGACGTAAATTAAAATCCACTTGCACTCGGTAATTAGAAGTCCTTAGGTGTGCAACAAATACGATATTAAAATTCATAAAAAGATATCAATGCGTTATACAAATGAGTTTCCTAGGCTAACTATGAAAAAAAACTCAATTTAAAATTATCTTGATTGATTTGCCTGAAATTCTTTTTCACTGGCCCATTGTCTGCCTTTTTAGTACTCCCATGATAGTCAACTGTTGCTGTCATTTCTCATTCTCACACTTTTACAGACAGCATAGTGTTCACAAGTATAAATTTTTTATAATCGTCAGTCATTGAAACAACACAGCTGTTTAATTGGATGGTTTATGAATGTATTGTTTTCTGCCCCGTTCAGTGTGAGTTATCAGTATGATTTGCAAGAAATGAAAAGATGAAGCCCCACCCAACCCCCAACCCCACCCTCTGATGGTACTCCAGGTTTTTATTGTGTCACCCCTCCATTTTCTCTTCCGGTCCCTGCCGTTAATTGTGCTCGTTCCAAAAGACCAAGATAAACATTCGTGGGGTTATGGTTATGCGATCTACCCTAACTTTTACTCACCGACACTAAACATTCTGATGCCATAGATAAACGCAAAAAAGATAGTGAAAATCAGTAACTATGTGATATTTGGCAAAAAATACAAATCGCGCAAGAACTTTGCTGAGATTTCATAATTGCACGCTTAAAAAGTAGCGTGGAAGCCAGTGATCTCCATAACATGTGGTCAATTGGTCATTCAGTAAATACGATTATGAAGATGAACAAATCTTTGACCACTTTCTGCTAGCTGTTTTAATCGCACAAATTTTAGAAGAATGTTATCTCTAGACATTTCTTATTGGTTCAACCCACTCTCTTTGTGTTGAATGTTACAGCGATGCTGATTGGTCGTGGCTAGATGTGTAACAGACATATCAGTATGGCGGGTTGGTGAGGCTTGGAATACTACACATGAAATATATTCGCTTTGGTTGTGACCACTTGCGAGAAGTTTAAGGATGGGAAAAGCTGCAAGAATTTTAATGAAAGTACCAAGAAAACCAAAAATAAATTTCATATTCCTGGATGATACGATGTATTCTGTGATGTATTTTGTGCCATTTTGGCTAAAAAGATACAGAATAGATTAAAACCATTCAACAAACTGAATGAGGATTTCGGTACATACTTTCATAATATGAAGTATTGTTGATTTTTTTGTGTTTCAGCACAAATGATCCAAAAACTTTAAAAAGTAAGTCAGTAAAATGGTGAATTTTCAACGACCCTATTCCAGTTAAGTATATGTGCTCATGACGAGATAGTTCCGTTGGTAATAAAGCTCGGAAAGAATAAATACTAAACTAAATGTTATATCATTTTAATACTTGTTACCAGTTTCTTTGGTCTGAACAATGTTTTATGTAATGATTTATAACAGCTTTGTAACCCTATATGAAGACGTTAAGTTTATTTGTTTCAGTTACTTCATATTAATGTCTTGGCGTGTCTCCTTAAAAGGAAAGAAAACATTGCGCTATGTTGACGCATGGGTTTTTAAACAATATCAAAAAGGTATGGCAATCATACAATGGGAAAGAATTTAAGATAAAGGAATTCATACATAATAAGTTTTCATATTGTATAGTGTTGTTATATCGTTATGGAGGTACTAAACTTTGCTACGAGGGTACATATATATATATATATATATATATATATATATATATATATATATATATATATATATATATATATATATCTCGAGGTATACAGATGTCCTCGTGGGAAATAACAGTGCCAAATGCTAAAGCAGAGCGTTATAAATAATGACAAAATTACTTCAAGTACAAAGTAATGGTATCTATTACTTAAGTTTCATGCATCCTGCAATCATCAGACAGATGAAGTGAAAGTAATACTAGCTCAACACTCTTATATATGTATGGTCGGGACGTACCATTCTATTTATAGGTGGTGTTAAAATTTGATAGATAATATTTGTTTTGGTGGCGACATTTTGAAACCAACTCCGAGTGTTTGTTTAACAGCGTAGATTTGTCAGCACTGATAATGTGTAGTTTTTCTGATATACAAAGATTACATCGCTTGCTTATGTTAGAGTAACTTGATGCTTTGTCAATAATTGACCACGAAATGTCAAAGACCTGATTCTTTTGTTTCAAGGTCCAGATGTACTTGGACAGCTCAGTCGAGAGTTGATATCTTTCGTTACGGAACCATTGCATGTGATTAGCGAAGCGCGTCTTGAAGGTGTTATCAGTGCGTCCGATGTAGACTTCTCCGTGTTGTCCCCCGTTGACAATGTATGGGTATGCCCATATGGAGACGTACTACACCTATCTTTGAATCGCTAACAACACTATTATGGTCTTCATGCACGATAACACAATTATATATCTAACCATTTTCAAGATGGTCGCGATTTGCCGCTACAAATTTACTTAAATAATTGTTATCGAAAGTGGTGTCAAAGGCAATATCAACTACAACGCCGAAACAAATTATCGAAACGTATTTGACCTTGAAAGCCTGTTATCTATACGTCGTGTTTTACATCTAGTTCTTATGTTACAATACCCAGTACTCGGCTAAAGTTCAAATTAGAATTAATTTGTCAAAAATATGATGGATCATAGAGAACACCAATTATCGATCAAGGGACGTGTCTGTAACTTCAAACTACATCGATAGAGCAATATAATTTTCAATCGTTGAGGATCAATTGACGTATCACAAGCCACTGACGGGGAAAATAAATAAACTATATACAACAGGGTAGCCTAAGTCTTACAGATATAGGTTGTGATAAATTTCCCTATCTTCATTAAATTTTCAAAAGATGTCTGTTATATGCCAGCTCGGGGGAGGAAAACGATTTACGTGGGGGAAAATCTAACGGGTACAGTGGGAGCGACAAGTATGCATCCGCTTGCTGGCTATAAAACTGAACATTTTGTTGATGTGTATGGTACACACGCACAAAGTGAATTTAAATCTTGTGATGAAGATACAATCGTTACAGAGGTCATTGACCTTTATATGTAACTGATGTGTCAACTTTACGATTATTATGTGGCATTGGAAAAATCTATCCCAGTTAAGTTTCACCAAGCCATTGTAAAAAAAGCCATGCAGTATGAAAAGGTCTTATCGGGTATTATATCCGCGGGTATAGGGATGATATTACGACTTTCATTACATGTAAATAACCATTGTATGTAAGATGTACGTTTACGAATACAAGGGAATAAGAAGAAACAACACCTGACAGTATGTAACACCCACTGGCATACAAAACAACAAGACGGTGTTATCTTTGAAGATTTTGACCTAATGCTTCTTTTCGCTATCCCGGTGACCTCTGGCTATTCCCCGATGTTGGGAGACAATGAACTGGGATGCATTCCCAACATCACTATCATAATAACTAGTCGAGCGGGCTTAAATTTTGTAGATTTTTAGAAAGTGTCGGCTCGAGAGACACCCGAAAGCTTCTTTCTGTTATCTATGATTGAAATCCAGAGAACATGACGACCTTTTCACAAAATCAGCATTTCTGAAACTAATTTTTGTCGGAACGTAAACCATTGACAACAATTTAGGTGATACTATTATATTTAAGGGGGTATATTCCTAATTCATAAACTGGTCTGGTTTTGAGATTACCCATAATGCTGCCTGATCTGTTCACTCAGAAATTGTTTGCATTCATTTCTTAACAATTTTAAAACTTAATTTTAGTTTCAAGATTATTTCGTAATAATATACTAAAAGATTTTCAATTATGTTGCAAATTTAAGTGTATGTTTAATTAGAAGCCGATGTGTGAGTGGAGGTGTTGAAAATTTCACACTTTCATGGTAAAGTTATTGGCAACGACATGGTCTCATCATACCATCTGCCAGACATGTAAATTTCCTTCGTCATAGATATTCAAAAAAATTAACACCTTTCATTTCACAGGTGCAAGTTACTCCCTTAGTTATGCTATAAATATCTCCTCGGTGTGGGAGGATTTGACCTTTTCATCATTCAAAGTGGGAAGTCAGAAAGACATGATCTTCAAAACAATGCTGTCAGATTTTTTGAAAAATGATTCAAGCTATTCTGTGTACAGAATAAATTTGCTTCTGTTCAATAAGTGATTCAGTGTGCACAGACCAAGGAGAATTATTCACCCGCCCATTATACTGTGGGTTTGGTTCATTTTGTTCATCTATTGGGAAAACACATCTACACAGCAACCTGTAACAGGCCCTATACAGACTCTGAAACAAAGCCTGTGGTACAGGTCTGTGTCAGCAAAGACGTCCCATTGCTGTGACAGGGACGATGTACAGGTCTGTGGCCAGTTCTGTGATGACATGGCTATATACAGTGCTGTAGACACAGTGATGTGGCAGGGCCTGAAATTTCTGCCTGTCCAATCACTGTATTTACAGGACTGTACACAGCCATGTGAATACAGTCCTGTAAAAGGGTCAATAACTTTTTAATGCGCAGACAATTATGCCTGTGTTTATTTCTGTCATCAAAATTCGCCCATTTTTCTGAAAATATATACCCATGACTCTTTCATGCGATCGGGCAGAGCGATCATCAACAAGTTGAATATGATAGCGTCAGTCTTTTATTGTGGTATAACGCAACGGGAGTCGATATTTAGCTGTAATATAACCCTGTTTCGTAAAGGTTAGTACATCATTCGATCGCCATCATTCGAAGTGACGGCCACCATTTTGTTCCAAAGACATCGCTCAGCGTTAGTCCAAATGTCATGATGCATTCGGTGATCTCTTCAACAAGTTAGTGAGCATCTGATAAAAGGTTCATCCGATTCGGTTGAGTGCATTGAGAGCATAAAGACTATTCACTCAAGGTTGCGTGGATGTCAAAGCTCGGTTGGAGGTGCCTCTCAATATGAAGTTAGTCAAGTTAATGAGTTGTGTGCAGCCATTCAACGATCGGGGAGAATGAAAATTGAAAAGCTAAAATGTTAGACCCCATCTCGAGGAAGTTAAAAAGATAGTAATGTTACTGTTTTACCTTCAGGGAGCATGTGTTAATACTTATTATCATATACCCATGCCCATATTGCTACATCCTAGTGACGTTCAACGTAAAATATCAGCCGTGATATTTCACGGTAAACGTCGAGATATGCACGATGAACGTCATCAGTTTTAGAGTTTTCCCGAACTACATTAGCAGTTTGTTGGTAAACAACGTAAACAACAAAATGGCTGCCGCTCCCCGCCTGCGAAGCGATGTCGCCGACGTAAAAACTTTAAGGGCTTCGAGGAACACGGGTATTTCTGGTTGCAAAATACGGAAATATCACGTTGAGTCTTGAAATGTTTTCCCATGGTATTTTTTTGGTCAAGTTCTACACACGCGATTGTGCAATACCTTAGTCCAAGCTTAGTCAAAGCTTATATGAAGCTTGGCGCCGAAGCTCAGAACAATGTTTTGCGTGCCAACCTTAAATTAAGACTGGGACGCCCAAGATTAGCTGAAGCTTATCCTTGCACACCTTTGTTGAAGCTTAGGGCAAACTAACCTTTATAAAAGCTTAAACTTCCAAATCTTGTTCCAAGCTTGGGCAGTAAAGCTTGGGCCGAACTTTACGGATAAGCTTTTTATCATCCTCGTTTCTACTGTAGCTTTTGGGTCCCTTGACCCAGCATTTGACCTAAGGGTTATTTTTTTGCTCAGTTTAGGGAGCCGATTTTGCTGCAGAGTCTTGCCAAATTATTGGTTTGAAAGTTATGATCCACATTTAAGTAAAAATATAGACCAGTAGGCGGGCTTTGGATAAAATAACCACGAACGCGTTGAAATATGTTTGCGTTGAGACCGACATCGCGACAGGAACACCTCTTGTCATCACTGTCCAGTACGCCCGGTGCTCATGTCGTCTGCACAGCTGAAGAGTGCGGCTTGATCGACTGCATCACGACTTTTATGAATTAACCGCTATATGACAAGTTTCTTGTTGACAAGGATTAATACCGATGTACTTAATTATATCGAGTATAGCCAAAATGAGCCACAAAAATCCGACTACACTTCTGAAAATACACGACAGCGAAGAGATGCACACACCACGCTTTACGATTTGTAGTGACTCAGAAAGTTCGTTATCCTGTTCCTTGTAAGTTTTTGACACAAATCATATTACGTAGTAAAGATACTCCCACGAAAGACAAACTCGTTTAAACAAGTTTAGTCATATTTAGGCAAGCCAGTGACAAAAATATACGATCAGACGATGTAAATACCTTTGAAATGGTTTATTCGTATATTGCAACAAAATGTACACAGTAATCAGTATATACAAGTTACGAAGCTGTACTCACTTCAAGTATTCCCTAATCCGCTCACAAATTCCTTTCTAAGATGATAAATTCGGCATATTGGACGTGTTAGGAAGGACATGGATAATTCTTGAAGATGAACTGACTGGCACAACTATACTATTAAATGTACATCCACGTTGCATTCGTATACAACTTCAGGCGAGGCCGTACAGATATCTGTACTGTAGGTTTTCCTCCGGGAGCTGCGCGAGGTCGATTTTGACCGGATTTTGGTGGGCCTCGTAACTTTAATGAAGGGCTTTGAGTATTTTTCAGAGCTGAAAAATTACTCACTTTACACACTCCAGCCTATGTTTCACATTTAATTCGGTATTTCATATAAATATTAACATCCTTCAAATTATGGAAACCCGGATTGACATCTTAATAATTAAATCGTTTAATTTGAAATTTTACTACAACCACCCAGTGAAGTGGAATGGCCCAAAAGCGGAATAATATCAACAAGTGAAACGGTTGCCATCACTCCTTCGCAACCAACTTTCTATATGAGTACGGCGCGAATAATGAATAAAGAAGGGCCTATTTCTGTCGATTTCGTATCGAGTATCGAAATGCCGCCAGGGAAATGATCAAAACTAATGTATGCATGTATGATAAAGGGGTTATTATACATAATGCGTTTGCATTTTGGACACATCACTCGAATACAATACGATATCGACCAAACTGCGTATCTGCGTTTTCCGCCGTACGTAACAGCTCCGTTGTTTGTCCTTAGGTGAAGGTTAAATGCCAAGCTTCACTGAAGCTTAATCCCAGCTAGGCTTGATTTAAGATTTGGTAATAACCCTGTTCCAAGCTTTGGACACAATCCTTATCTCAAGATTTGCAAACAAGATTGGATTAATCTTTATCGACGACAAGCTTGGCCGAAGAGCATTGGCAAACCTTCACCCAAGCTTAGAGTACCGCCAAGCTTGGACTAAGGTTCTGCACAATCGCGTGTGTAGCAAACATTCTGCCGTTCGCACTGTGCACGGTCTCCACCGAACAGGTAGTGAGCGCGTGGCGTGACAGCGATGTCGCGCGCGACGACTGTTGACATGGCAACTCTAAAGGTAAACTAACAAAATGGCGTCCCCTCTCCGCGCGAGCTCCGTGCCGTACGACGATCGAAATCAGGATAGATTTAAAGCTGAGCAGTTTTTGATCGGTTACAGTTGTAATAGCATATTGCACCTTAAAATGTTCCTTCTGTATGATGATTTTTGTATCCCGGTGTCTTTCTTCTTGGGCGATGTCGCGCGTGATGTTGACATCTTCGTCGTATACTTTATGAATGAAGCCTGTTCACGTAAACATTCTGATATTTATGCGCAAGGCGTAATAAAGTAAAGCCTCAAAATTAAAGGTTTTTCGTTCTATTAGTAAAAATTCCCTAAAATTATGGGCATGGGTATATGATAAATCGGTTATTACCCAATATCGCCTGTTCCTTGTGTCGTATCAGCATTCGTGTCATTTGTGCTGCTTCAGACACTCGACTTCGTCTCGTGTCTGACGCAGCACAAATGACACTCATGCTGATACGACACAGGAACAGGCGATATTGGGTAATAACCTCTAAGTATCTATAAACACTGCCTGTATATGCAATGCATCTGTTATTGTGGGCAGTTAGTATATCTAGACTCCAAAGCATCATTAAGAAACTGGTGCAAGATTTAGCTGATTCGTAGAAACTATGAAAAAAATCACTTGTCTTCTCTTCATCTCTGCCAAAATAATCTGAGGAACATTTTCGTGCATAAATTGCCTTCTGTAAGTGCATCCGTTAAAATGTATTGTACTATATCTTTGTTGTGATCAAATTTTGACTGCGATGACATATCTAAATCGTAATTACAGAAAACTACAATAGATTAGTGTGAGTTGTTTTCTCTTTCTGTATTAGTCGTACAAGGCTTTCAATTCTGAATTTTGAATATTGAATGTTAATCCCATGGCAACAGTACACGACTAAAGATCGCGCTTTTATCGGGCATGCGCGTTCAGGTTACCGCCGTTCAGTCGACTAAATATCCAACTCATATCTCAATATTCGGACACCATTACCCTCTTCAAGACGTCAGAGCAACACATCTTTAAAATCAAATTATGTGTTTAATACTTTGGAGTAAAGTCGTCTTTCCCCTGGGCAACGCCCACACTTATCAGCAAATCCCAGAGTTAAACGAATGCACGTAGGATGGGCAATATGCCTGACAAATTTCAACTTCGATCTATTGTCCTTGCTCCCGTTTGGGGGTCATGAATTTTATTGAGGGGGGGCGGTCCTTTCCAGTATTATAAAGTTTTATATTATGTTAAATTTGAGCGAAATCTAGAAATCTAGAGGCGATTCCATAGGGTGATATAAACATTGCTACCTTATAGTTGACTTTATACCTTAAATTCACAAGTGCGTTACCGGCCTAAAGACATCAAGTAAGAGGATTAAGATAAACGATACAAAATGATATTAAGAGGAAGATATGCCATGCATATTTATGACTTGTTCACTTGAAGAAAAAAAATTTATTCTTCGCATTGACTGCAGTAAATAATTATATATATATATATATATATATATATATATATATATATATATATATATATATATATATATATATATTTATATATTTATATATATGGAACGTCGGTCAGAATTTATTTGCGGATCTCATCATCACTTTCTACTTGATGCAATAAACGCTACGCACATTTCTTGATCTCTTGCGATATTTAATTGATATTGTGCGAGAACATTCAAATGCCAAAGTTTTGTAGTCTGGCTTACTGATGTTGTCCAAACATTACTTGCATGTAGTCAGACAATTTTTGATCAACGTCAGACTGGAGAATCTTACACACGTCAAAGCAAGCACTTTGCATGTTTGAGAAAACATGTTTGAGAAAATCATTGCCATGGCCATCGCACGTGCTTGCCAATCGCGTTGGAAAGGAAGAAAATTATGAATAATTTAAGTGGGTAAAGATATTTGCATAGGCTGGTTACCATTACTTCAAGGATGATGCAATTGCGAAGGGATGAAAAGAGCCATAATAAATTCATAAAATATGGAACTGATTAAAATATTAATCTCTTTTAAGGCCTTTCAAGGCATACTTTTTAATTAATAAGCAGAATCGTCTACTTCAACTAAACCATACCCTCCCAAGTGGGCACACAAACTACAGTAGAATTTGCCCCCACTAAAACGAGGAACTTGTTAGTCTTCACTGAGTTAAACCGTCATCTTAAATTATCAGTTAGACATCAATAGTATTGTGTTAGTTTATATGTTAAATACAGTTTATTAGTGTTTTTCTTCAACTGACAAAATTTAACATCGATGTGTAAAATTCCCGCCAAACAAGTTTTTGGAACTTCTCTGCAATGCAGTTGGTTATGCTTCCTTACAAGGGTTTAACCCTTTGAGAGCCAAAGTCAATTTTTGTGGCCCTTATAAAATGTACCCAAGTCAGTTTTCAGATTTTTGCCAAAATTTGATACATAACTTTACCCAATTAAATGCAATGTCCATTTGGCCCAAAATTATTTTAAAAATACAGTAAAACTCACAAAAAATTGATAAAATGTTGCATTAAATTTTAGCGGGAAAAATTATAGCGCTCAAAGGGTTATATATTACATGCGTAATGGACAGTATAAAATTATTATGAATGGCATTTCGATTTTGATTTGAGCAATATCACTTCTGCTATAGCGCCATCATTATCTTTCATTACATATTTCTGTTTCACATTGTCTTCCGTACCTGGGACCGTTCAGTTCCTACCTGTAACAGAAAAATTAGCTTCTTTTTACAGTCGTTTTTCACCTGCATAGGGAGCTAGTTTGCCTTCAGCTTTGTAATCGATATTTAAGATGAAAGAAGAGAAGGCTAAGATGAATACACAAGTGGAAGAAAGAGACTTGCTTTATTGTTTCCATGATGAACACTAGCCTGTGGATTTATAACAAGTTGGCATTGATATCCTGTGTCTCCCCAGGCGTTTTCAGATACATGACAAATAGCGATTTTTTACCCCTTCACATTGACACCTGCGACAGATCCAGGGCCCAACCTCCCCGACGGCGACTCGATTTACCATGATGATTTATGAAACCTGAGTATTTATTATCCGACGATTTTTGCATCCTTCCACAATCATCAAAGACTACTCTGTTCCTCTAGGAAGTATCCACTACATCAGTACGTACCTCGTACCCAGAGGGGGTTTCTAACTCATGTAGTCAGTCGGCCAACATAATGTCAAATGCACCTCGGAGACAAACATTCAAATTTTCGAACTTTAAATTTAAAATGCTATTTTGGTCTACCACTTGTCGGGGCTTATTTTGAAGCTCGTCGAGTAAAGAAAGTTTTGACTAGCTTATTTTTGTGAAAATCGTAAATTTTTATTTTTCCCTGTTAGGGTTAATACATTGATTGCGGCTGTTTTGAATTTTAATTGTAGGTAAATATTGGTATGAAATGTGCTTCGCTAGCACAAAAATTTGCAGGATGACCCCTGATTTTTATTCTTGAGATATTTAACGAGAATTATTTTAAGTTTCCGTACAGAAAGTCCCTGCAAAAGTTTTAGGTCTTTGAATTTCGTGGTTCATGCTACCTTACGTATGTCGCAATACTAAATATCGACTTTACTAAAGTAATGCATTGTTGTGTAACGTTAGTTGACAGTTGAAGTATGGTCATGATTACAATGTATCGTCATACGGCACGTAGCGCTGTATCGAATATCTCGATATGATTTCGGAGCAGAACAAGAGACTCGGCCAAAACAACAATACCAGTAAACATACCAAAAATCATGGCTTAGGTAAATTTAACCGTAAAAAGTTTCGCTCAAGAAGATGACTAATGTACCTGTTTGATTCATGCACCGGTCTTGTTAGAAATTTCGGGTTGTTTACAAAAATACACATTGAATACTTGAAATAATTCTCTAATATGCTTTTAGGTACAACTTACGTTTGAGCATGAAGGTGTTTTGTTTGTGTATCAGTGGTTTAGCATTTCTCTTTTACAAGTTCCCGCCAAAGAGATCTCCGAAAAAGTCGTACCACGGTCAAAATGTTCAAATCTTCCTGATATTGGACCACAAATCCTTCCAGGGAGATAGGGGTTGGGGTGGGGTGGTGGTTCCAAGAGTGATGAATGAAACGATTATCAGAAATGCGTTGATCGAGCTCACTCAGAGTTTACTATGAATCTTGTCGCTGAGGACGTCGAACAGTTTTATCAGATCAAACGGCGAATTTCTCTAAGCACTGTTTAAAACGTAACGGCACTCCTAGGATGTTTAGAGAGCTCAAGATATGAAAAGACATGAGATGCGCACATCGAAAAAAAACCAAAACTCTTTCAAAATGCAAAACGCTTACTCTATCACATTTTGTAGCCGAAGTGGTTAGCTAATAGGATCAAGGTAAAAAGACAAGATTCCAAAGACAAGTCCCACTTACCTCCGACAAGGATGAACACCCAAGATACACTTAGGAAGAAAACAGAAATGATATGGCAAATGTAAGCCATACTGGTGATGGCCGACGCGCGTTGTGGGTTAGATCCGTTCGCAAATGGCAGCACTTGGGCTTTGAACCGTCGAGTGCTCTACACCAGAATTTATATATGTATTCCAGATGTGATAATTATATGCTGATGATTGTCGAGTCATAAGACGTGGGAGGTGACTGCTAGTTCTTGAGCCTATTATAGTATTATCCGGGCGGACTATTTGCCGATGAGAAGACACTATCAATTATTAAAAAGTCCAAGATCACAATGATTCATAGAATCGACATGGTGAGAGATGCCTTAAAGGCTTGTACTTGAATGCCCACACGTTTGGGTTTTGCGTTAATGAACGCACGTGGATGAATCTATTTGTGTGCAAGACCATGTTGTACTATTATGAATGTCTGAATGACTGACAGCAATGGATTAAACGACAGACACGCATATACCGGTTGAAACAATCAAACAAACAAACAAACAAACAAACAAACCAAACACTCTTATATACGGATTGAGCTCTGAGAGCTAATATTACCGCAAGCAGACCACGTGGTTCTCTTTTGTCTGACTTTGTGACACCTCATGTAATTCATTTCGTGATCTTAATTTTTCATCACTTAAGGATCATGTCCCAATTACTCATGTGAATAAAGCCGCTTCCATTATGGTTTCATGACGTGCTAAATTATTTTAGAAGACTAAGAGAGCATGTCGGTGATCTTCGAAGAGGAAAAGTGACCGTACAGAACCGGGAAACATAATCAAAGTCGATCTACATTTAAACAGAAGGCGAAGGGCAATGACATCTCTTACATAAACTCCCTTGTCGACAATTTAACAAGCAATGCTGAGCAATTTTAGACTCCTTTGGTTTCACAAACATTTAGATCTGCAGGGATGTTTGTCACCTCTTTCTCGGGAGAGCTCATCTGCTTGTTACATTTTTAATTCGGTTTTTCTAGAAACTTTGGATATTATTCACGATGTACCAGATACCTTCTCCCTATTCTTGATAATGTTGATAGTGATTAGAAAGAGGTATTTTGTATTTAGCACAAGCTAGGGTATTGTAAAAGATGGTATTTCCAATATATTTCTTGGCGAATTTTAAAACGAATTTGCTCTTTCAATTATTGGATGAATCTATTCAATTTTACAAGTTATTTCCTGATAATTGTGAGCAATGCCAACATTATCCACATTTTCACTAATTTATTCATGCACATGAGCTACTGTCTTTCTGTGTCTGTCTGCCTTTCTGTTGGCGCTATATCTCAAAAGCCGCTAATAAGGCTGCACTCACAAACACCGAGATGGGGCTTGAGGCGATTGAAACTTTAATTCATTTTAGATCCCCCTCAATACCCTCAAAATACCTTCCTCGTATGATAAAAAATTTTCTACGTCCCGGCCAGTGTAGCAGCAATCTTGCTGCGTTTAATTGACAAGAGGCACCAGCTCGAGAATCAACTGCAGGGATGGAAGTAAAATGCGGCATATAGATTCTGCTTGGTATTGGCAAGGGCCGCTTAGAGTTTAGTAATTTTCTGGGGTTTTCTTGCACAATCAAGGCTAATTTGCATCATAATGTCATATATACTCAGAATGACTGCATGGAATCCGATGAAATGTGGTACAGATATTCATCACACAAACATTTTCATGGTTAAAAAGTTTGGTGTCAATGATATAGATATTTAACGAACTTAAACAATAAGGGTTATCAAGAAGGACTTGACCAAAGTCAATGAAATGTGCCACATTTTTTGTTATATACAGATGCCATTGTGTTGCTAATTTGAATATCTAGTTATGTTTCATTAAAGCTCTAGAGCAACATTAACCCAAATCAATTTAGAAAAAATGTGGCTTACATATTGTTCGTAACACCATATAAGGGGACTCAAAGGCGTATTGCAGTTTAATGCCAAATAACTGGTAACTAACATGTCTAACCAATTTTAAAAAGTAATATATTGTCTCTATTGACTCTACTAAAATTAATGAAATTTGCTATGAAATAGTAGTAAAAGTAATTGAGCATTTTCATGACAGTAATTTTCATATTTAACAAACTTTCCGTATAAGGGATAAAAAACAATAAGACTGAACAAAGTTTATGAAACATGCCATTAAACTGATGGTGCATTGATATAACAGTGTTTTACATTTGCATATTGATGAATTTTAGCAATTAGGGATGTAGAACATAAATGACTTGTCTAAAGACTATCAAATTTTCAACAAAAGCTTATGATACAGTGATATACCAAAATTAAAAGAATTTAGCAGTTTCCAAAATTGAAAGATTGAAGCAGTTTCATTTTAGCTGTTTGATAATTTGTACACGTAATGATATTTGCGAATGGTTTTCTTTGCATCAAAGAAGATTGCATCAATTTTGGCGAAACTGTGCATATGTAGCCTGTAACAACATACCGTGAAGAATACAGTACAATTTCAAAAGATTGACATTTTGTGTGTTAAATTAAGTTTGTATATTTTACTTTGGTCTCTAAAATGGCTTCACCAAAATTTGACGAAGATTAACTGTAATGTTGATCATGACCAAAAGGAAGAACATTTAAAGACATTTTACGGTTTCATATCAGCTAGTCAATTATTGCAAATTAATAAAATGTCAAACTTCTTGAAATAACGTCAGAGAAAATCGCCAATTTACACACAACTGTAATATATACAAAAGACTTTTTCACTTCTCATCTGGTGAAATCAGGAAGCCTGTGTAAGATTAGAAATTGTAGATTTACATCTTGCCTTGTCTGTCAAAAATGTCTAAAACCATAGTTCGAAAAATGCCTCTTAATGTCATGCTTCTAATGCTAAAATCTCCTAATAAGCATGGATGTTAATAATTTATCTATTCTTATGGAAATCTCCTCATATCAATTAAACACAAATCGCAATGTTATATCACATTATTATGGACAGTTATACAAAACCATTTCAATAGTATTCCATTGATAGCAATCGGTGTTTAGGATGGCGATCTCAATAGGTTCCATGGATAAACAGAATAATTATTGATAATCTGTCTGTTTTGACATCTGTTGATCCGGGCGTCCCCAAGGGGCCTCATTTTAGCTCGTTTGCAAATCCCTTATGTAATACATTTAAATTGTTTTTTTTTTACTCTTTACTATTTGCCAATGACATGAAAATGTATCGTGTTATAACTCTGACATTTTCCCATAACCTTTGAATTCAAAATCAACAGTACTGAAAGTGCATTTGCCACAAAGTATTGAATATCGATTCTTTCAAATGCACAGTCTTTAATGTTCAATTGAATCTAATATATATTCCTACATAAACTAGTTAACCATAAATCAGTGAAAGTCAATGGCATGAGAGATAATGATGTCATTATTGGCATGAGTTTTTTGAGAATGTACCTATAGTACTCAGAAAATAGCAATTTATTAATGATATTTCAAAATTGTTGTACTTGAATGTGTCTCCTCCATGAAGTAATCACTTATCTGCCAGAGTGGGAAAGGCACGGCATAAATCTTTCACAAATCTCCATGTAAGGATATTGAGGGTTTCTAAGAAAATGACTACAACTTTTTGTGCGATCTTTATAATTTGCAAACATCACAAGCTAGGAGGGGATTTTTGATAACATTTCATAATAATGCATAAATGCCAAGTTAATAATAATCACTACATCTATCCTTTATTGTTTAAAGGTATACAGCACCTGTAATCTAAATATGCCCATATATGGTCAAAGAGGCGTTCCTTGGTATTCAAAATGCCCGTGTGGGGGCGCTATTTTTCAAAAGCGGCCACCCGCTTAAAATCTGTGATTGGTTAGATTTTTCTCTTTCCATGGTAACTGTGGCAAAATTGGAACAGGTGACAGTGTACCTTTAATGCATTGAGATGTTGAACTTGGCGCACTGTATTATTTCAAATCCCTTTTAGTTCGATCATTTATGTTTACGAATGTCTTATAAATAGAATTCCAGGACATAATAGTTCATTTATAAATGACAGCAATGGTATTGGTCTGTTTGAGTAAGTAACAATAAATTTTAAAAAACTTCAAACTTTACTTTTTCGAATATTTTGTTTTTAATTTAGTGTTCTCTTGTTTAACTCTGAATTGATATTTTTGCAAACGGTCTACCACAAATGACCACGTCTATCGAAGTAATTTATAACAAATAGAATAAAAATAAAGTTCGGACTGTCAGTCTGAGGTAAAGGGTAATGCTTAGATATAACGCCATGCACGGACAGTCACGGTCAAGTTCACAAAATCTTGACCATTCACTCTTCTGTGTACACTAACGTACTTCATGCTAAAGATGAACCCCAAAGCACATTAACCTGAATACGTAGACACTCCTTTACTTTTTATACAGGAGAGAGGTGTCAGGTAACAACATGGTAAATATATTTTATAAAACCTGATAGAGCAGCCTCCTTACGTTAACGGATAACGAGCGCCACATCCGGCGAAACTTCACTGAATTGTCTAAAGAGTGAAAACGTTTACTAGGATTTTTATCATTTTATAACGAAAAACAACAACAGAAACAACACCAAAGTCAAAATAATTCGAAAAATGTGTGTGTATAAAACAGTGCCAGTCAGATAAAATTGAAAAATAAATGTATGTATGTATGTATGTATGTATGTATGTATGTATGTATGTATGTATGTATGTATGTATGTATGTATGTATGTATGTATGTATGTATGTATGTATGTATGTATGTATGTATGTATGTATGTATGTATGTATGTATGTATGTATGTATGTATGTATGTATCTATCTATCTATCTATCTATCTGTCTATCTACTATCTATCTATATATCTATCCATCTATCTATGTGTATGTGTGTATAATAACGAACTCCTTTTATTACGTTATTATTCATTGTACAGATATCAAGAATGAAGCCATCTTTAATGATCCGCAATTGTTTTCATGAAAGCGTGACTCCGTTAAGAGCAAACACAATATAATTATCATCTTCATCAGATGAAGTTACTAGTTTGACTGCAAACACAAAACAAAGGCCCATGACTTCACATTGTGCGACAAATGGTAAAGAAATTATAAGCTAACGTGTTAAAATAATCTTAACACCTTTCGAATGAGTGAATATGTAACGCTTTAAAAGCATTGTCACGTGGACGTAATCGACATTTTCACATTGCTTTGAATTGTGACCTGTCATTAGCGATGCCATTACGTATTTAAGAAACAATTTTGTACAAAGATTATCTGATAATGACTTTGTCAATTAGAGACTCTGAATTTGTGTACTCGTGACCAGGGTAATAATTTAATAAAAAAACACTCAAACCATGTGACTTTTTCGACTTTGCAAAAAGGGCAGATCAATGCAAGTAAAATGCTAAAATTATTTGTACTGCTTATATCGTTTATTCTTTATCAGATGCATACATCATTTATTGTCTTCGTGAAACCGCTATACTAGCTTTCGCGTTTCCTTAAAAACATTTTCTAATTGACTAATCTGTGGACACAATATTGCTGCCGCTGCAGTGGACAGTGGTTGGAGAGCTCGAGACCATGGTGATGGCGGTGGTGACTATATCTAGTGGCTTTGATGCTGTATCTGTGAAGCTAATGAACTACCGCTCATTTCCATCTCCGCGAAACACGGTGCCTTTTGACAAAGAGCTTCTCATCGACGCCAATTGTATTTGACTCTTGTCAATGCTGGTCAGTTATTCAACGCCTTTATCCATGACGGAAACCAATTTGAGTCTAAAACATCACATCGACTGACACGCTCCTTGAAGCTGGCAGTCGACGTCAGAAGGACCGCAGTCAATGTTAAGTGCCGGTGGCAAGATCAAAGTCACAATTTTTCAATAGTTCACATCACATGTCTCGTGTTTGGGAAATCAAATGATGAGAGAGTGAACAGAGACGTGAACACAACATATTAAATTTATCAAGGTCTCACGCACAAACTAAGTCTATTAGTCATCTTTTTACTTGTTCGTTTGGTTTTTGCAATATATCGACATCAAATTTAACATTGTTCGTATGAACGTAGGCATAAAGGCTAACTCACATAATTAATATACGTAGTTGTATCTGTTTTTTTCATTTTCGCAGCTGCCAGTATGGTGTTACATGTAATATGTTGTCATATATGTATATATAGTTGTACAAATGTAAATTTCACAACTACTTTGTTGCATCGAAGATGCCATTTTTCCACTTATGCCCCGTTTAGTATTTGAACCTTGTTTTGTTTTCGTGTCTCATGCCTACATTTTGTTTCATCGGAGTTTGTTCGTTGTGCCTGACTCGACAATAAACAAACATATAAAGTAACAAAGAACCCTTAAATAAATAAACAAGTAACCAAATTACACGAGCATCGTCGATACATGTCCGATCAAATAAGGAAAACAGGTTTGTATCAATTCTGTAAAATTGTGGTGAGTCTGAGTAAGTGAAGTTGGGTAAATTAATATGATTAGCTTGATAATCCGCCTGCTAATTTGATTGTCGTTTGCTATACCTAGCCGTTCCGTTATCGAAAAAACTATTTGTATGACATATTGTCGAATCTCCATAAAGGCCAGACAAACATCAAACATGTCAGCCTGTTGTCAAATTTAAGAAACATCTACAGAACAGAGCTCTTAATAGCTAAATCGGCCCTTGCTAATCTCGATCATTAGATCTCTTGTCGGGTCATTATTGGGGATTTCCTCGTACGCGCGGAGCGTTATAGGTCACAAATTGGGCTTATACTTTATCCTGTTAACTCCCCTTCGACGACGTAAAAATGTCTCCGACGAAGTCAACGAGCAGATAAGTGTGACCCAACAAGTCGTAAAAAATTCAACAAAAATGGTAAATCCGACATGACATTTCAAAACTGCCCCTTTCAAACCCCCGCAGCGCAGTTAATATGATCGCATTGTACTGGATTCGACACGGAAACATAATTGAAAGAACGAAATATTTATAACAGTGACGTTTTTCACGATGTTCGCATCTTTGAAAGCTTTATAAATCGAGATTAGGGGCCTTAACACGAGGCAATCCTTGTCACTACCAATTACAACCTATGTGAACTAATAAGGTGCGCTGTCTTGGATGTATGGGACTGGACGCGAAAGCAGAACACCACCTACGCACTACAACATATTCGACGCAACAAGTGCTGAAGAGGGGCTAAAGGAACTATTGCTGAGGGGTGAACGCTTTGTCTGTGATTGAAATACTCAAACAAAATGGTTTCTCTCTCCCTGCCTCTATCCATATCTGTCTGTCTGTCTGTCTCTGTCTGTCTACCTGTCTGTCTGTCTGCCTCTGTCTGTCTGTCTGTCTACCTTTCTGTCTGTCTTCCTGCCTACCTGTTCTGTTCTCTCGCTCTGCCCGTTCGTCTATATGCCCATCTGTGATGTCTCTTTCTGCATGTTAGTCTCTGTCTCGCCATCTCTCACTTTTTTGTATGTCCATCTGTCTGCATCGCTGTGGCCATCGGGTTGCCTACCTGTCTGTCTGTCTGCCTCTGTCTGTTTCTTCATCTTTGTGTCATTGTCTCTCTGCCATTCCCTATCACCCACTTTCCGTCTCTTTGCAGCTCTTTGTCTTTTTTATCCCTTTTCTTTGCTTTCGTTATCTGTCAGAACAAGTTATATTGAATCATTCGAATATGTTATTCCTTCAAAACGCTCGTTTAATTATTGGTCGGGGGTTTTCTAGAATTATAATTTTATATCATAAAATCATGTATTTATATATTACTATCTTTGCTGATCTCCACTTCTATCAATCTTATTCCTCAGACTATCATTGATGATTATACTAAGAATGCTCTGATTGCATCTAAATGAGGATAAGGAAACGTCATTTTCGTTGCCATGACATAGGATAACTGAGCAAGTTCTGTGTGGACAGTTTTGAAAACGTCACCGAACATCAATCTAAAACCACTTAAAACACTGAAACAATGCCTAAACATCAAATATTCAAAAAACGTGTCAATGGTTTTATCTAAATGTCAAAATGTCAAACAAGCACGAAAACTCAGAAAAGCGAAGACCAATTATTTGCTCATGGTTACGAAGGCCAAGTGACTAGGCACTTACATTGTGTCTTGTTGCCAAAGTGCTGTCACACTCGTCATGCCACAGACAACACCTGAGCCTAATAGAATAAAATTAACATGGATTAGGAAGTACCGAAAATTCAAATTGAAAAACTCATATTTCATAGGTAAGTCACAATTCTCTTATAACAGAAATATCTATTTATATTTATCTGACATACATACATACATACATACATACATACATACATACATACATACATACATACATACATACATACATACATACATACATACATACATACATACATACATCATACATACATACATACATATATATATATATACATACATACATATATATATGTATGTATATATATATATCAAATATATATATATATATCAAATTCAATACCTGTCTATATCTGTACATTAATATATGTTTCACAATTGATATGAATGTACTCGACCAGAATATGATACCTAGAAGTGCATATTTGCACAGGAAATTTCATTTTGATTTTCACTGGAATTTTCGATTCACTATCCATTGGAGACTATTGGGAAATCTCTGAAAATCATTTTTTTTTTAATACTGGTGTTCTTAAGCAACGACATCGGAGATAAGAACAATGGACCTTTAATCTTGATAATCGGTTTTCTGTATTTCCATACTTCTGCTGTGGAAGATTCCAAAATCCCTTCAATTATTTGTCAATTATTGTTTGTTGAGGATCAAAGGAGATATTCACTGCCTCTCCCTTTACCATTTACTAAACCTGATTCGGTAATGCACTTTTAAAATTCTTTCTTTGTTTTCATTTTGATATACTGTAAACCACTTTTCTTCCTGTCACCGATCTTATGTCGATTAAGAAAGGCACCTACACACGCATATTAATAGAACTGATAATATACTTTAAGTCACTTCGGCTATGCTATATGCTTTTCTTTGGGAACTAAATACGTTGGTTGGAATTTCGTTCAACTTATGAAGGAGCTGAGTAAAAAGTTATGAGGCCTGCCATACCTCAATATGTAATAATCAACCATGTAATACTAACCCAAAATGTAATTACACTTAACTCGATATGTAACACTAACCCGATATGTAATAACACTTAACCAATATGTTAGCTAATCAATAAGTATAAACATTTAACCCAATATATAATATTAACCCCAATATGTAATACATTTTCAAATATGTAATACCAGTTACCTTGCCTTTACATCAAATGAAAAATATTTGATGAAAGTGAGACATCGATAATTGATAAGGACATTAGATCTGCAAAACAACAACATGACTGACACCATGAGTAACAAAAAAAAGTTTAAATTATATATATATATATATATATATATATATAGATATATATATATATATATATATATATAGATATATATATAAGCACCTACACACGCATATTAATAGAACTGATAATATACTTTAAGTCACTTCGGCTATGCTATATGCTTTTCTTTGGGAACTAAATACGTTGGTTGGAATTTCGTTCAACTTATGAAGGAGCTGAGTAAAAAGTTATGAGGCCTGCCATACCTCAATATGTAATAATCAACCATGTAATACTAACCCAATAACACTTAACCCCATATGTAATGCTAATCAATAAGTATAAACATTTAACCCAATATGTAATATTAACCCAATATGTAATAACATTTTCCGATATGTAATAACAGTTACCTTGCCTTTACAACAAATGAAAAATATTTGATGAAAGTGAAGACATCGATAATTGATAAGGACATTAGATCTGCAAACAAACAACATGACTACACCATGAGTAACAAAAAAGTTTAAATTATATATATATATATATATATATATATATATATATATATATATATATATATATATATATATATATATATATATATATATATATATATATATATATATATATATATATATATATATGAAAGAAACTTGGGTTGAAACACACTACCACAACTGGTTGTTAGGTTCCAAACGTATTTATTATACCTCAAACACAACGTTTCGCTCTAAATTTAGAGCTTCTTCGGGTGTTTTCTCGAGGTTGTGAGTTACGGTCAAAACTGTCTGGATTTCCAGCTCTCGGCGTAGGTCCAGACAGTTTTGACCGTACTCACAACCTCGAGAAAACACCTGAATAAGCTCTAAATTTAGAGCGAAACGTTGTGTTTGAGGTATAATAAATGCGTTTGGAACCTAACAACCAGGTGTGGTAGTGTGTTTCAACCCAAGTTTCTTCTATCTTCACCCCATTCCACGCTCCACTGGGGATCACCTGAATTCCTACAGTTTCTATATATATATATATATATATATATATATATATATATATATATATATATATATATATATATATATATATATATATATATATATATATATATATATATATATATATATATATATATATATATATATATATATATAATATATATATATATATATATATATATCTTGTATTACACATATAGCTCGTATTACACACTGCTACGTATTGAGTTAGTAATACATATTGGGTTACGTGTTATTACCTAGTATTACGTTACTATTCCGTATTGGGTTTTTATTACTTATTGGAGCGATACAATGCACAGTTCTGGAACTGATTAAGGTGGAAACCATAAACAAATCTTTTTTCCGTCTTATTTGTGTCATTTATTCCTACAATATTTTCAACATGGCCCTAATTTGTGAACACTAATCATGAAAGTGTCAAGAAACGATTTCTTATTTTAGGGTTCCAAGACAAGAAATTGACCTTTATAAGATAACAATTCTCCGCTAGTTAATAGGCTCAGAATCCTCGTAAATTACATATTTTCGGAAAGCCTAGATATAGGGAAACATTTTGGTTACCATAGTGTCACGATTATTTACATAACTATAATTTGACAGGTAATTTGCATAACCTTTCAAAATCGGTTTTCCCTATGTTTTGTTTCAATGCTTTGACATATGTGGCTGAAATTTGTGTGAGTGCAAGCTGTCTTTATGATCTTCCAAATTATGTCTCAGAATTTTTTTAAACTTTCTTAAACAATTTTTATGCCAGAAAAACTTCCAGGGCGGTGAATTTAACAATAGTTATTTTCTTTAAAATTGTGCTAATATAAAAAATAAGCAAGATATAAAAAATCTGAGACATGCTTTATAAGAGCGTTGTGACAGCTTGCATTCCAGAGAGTTTGAGACAAAACATGGAGAAAACCGATTTTTGTAAGATCATGCCAATTATTTTACCTGGCACGTCACAGTGATAGTTATGTATACAAAGGTGACACTGTGGTAACCAAAATCTTCCCCTATATCTAGGCTTTCAGAAAATATATTAGTTACCGGGGTTCTGAGCTTATTAATCACCAGAGAATTGTTAGATTAAAATGGTCAATTTCTTGTCTTGTAACCTTAAACGTTTTATTTCTTTTCATGGTGTCGCTTTTGTTGGTGTCGCAAATACGGGGGAGGGTTGTAACAGTAATGTTGTAAGTAGGAGAGAAGAAAATGTCATATGTGTAAGGTATTTTGTCGAATCATACAGCGAGAATAAGCCGAACGTGAACATAATAGGACCCTTACGTGTTGATGTAAGAACGGTGCTGTGGTTGCGCTCTTTGATACTCGATCATCAAATTGTCAAGTATTTTAGACGTGGAAAACATTCACAGAGTACAGGGCACTTGTGAACAGTGCGTTACGTCATAATGACACCTGACGGTCAGCACTGATTTACATTTTCGTAGTTCTGATTTCCTGTCTATGCATCCCGTAGGCGGTTAACGCGGGTCCTAATATAGGGTACAACTACTTTATCGTACACATAAGTGACAATTTTTCACTTTGTATGTCAATTTGTTGTTTGCGATATGACTAGAGTGTATGAGAAAATGAAGTAGTCACAGGGGCAATATGCGTTCTAGTGAAGAACAGATGGAAATTTGTTTGAACACGGTAAAGTTTCCTATATGGTATCGCATTGAAGCCCAACTAGTATCTTTTAGCATTATTTTTATGATTTTACTTTGAAGCAATAATAAGTTTGTGAGAGGGGTGAATGTTTTCAACTGTGACATTGTATGTTCTGTTTCCTTTGTAATATTACCAATTTTAAAAATAGCAGGAAATCAAAATGACCGTTAAAATTGGAATTTACTTGTCAAATGCTTTAGAAAGGAATGGTCTTCTAATACAGTAAAAGCCCATGGCCCTTCAGAGGGTAGAATTCAGTGGAAAGTAGGAGAGAAGGAAGATAATTCTAAGGTCAACAAATTTCAAGAGTTAATCTAGTTGGACTTTAACTATACCAACCTAAAAGTTAGTTTTCTTAGTTTATTTTGCAAAATAAAAAAAAACAGACGATATAATGGTATCGATAACACACTGCTTTTCCATACTTCGTTTGAAACCTATGCTACCTGTAAATATTGCAATTTGGGAATACCAATTTTCGAAAAATGGAATGTTTCGGACCCTTTTAAATCTGTCGATAGCGAGTCATCGACACCATGAGACCTGCGTAGGGGAATGTCTCCCTATAGTCATGTTTGTATGAGGTTAATATTCTTTTATATACATTCAATGGAGACATATACTAGGTAGATTCAAGAGGTATGGGATTCAGAAGCGTGTTTCCGAGGGGTAGTCTTTCATGTCGTCAGAAGTTAATCGCAATCAAGGTATATTTGTCCAGTGGTCTGTGAAGTTTGCAAATTACACGGATAATCACGTCTATTGTAATAATCTCTGTTGTCTTTGACTGTCCCTTAAGGCAAGATGTCGCTATTAATTAGAGGTTATAGAGTCATTGTCGTCACCCAGGTTTGATGACGCCATCGCGGAAAACAATACCTATCCAGATATCGATGTCGCTGAAAAAGGGATTGCCCGTTGAATATTGATCCTGAGATGTAAGTTGCTTGACTGTAAGTTGCTTATCTGAAGGTCATTCCACTTTATTCCTTCATCTTCTCGCGGCGGTAAGCACATTTAATCAAAAGGCCTAGAAAACAAGGAGATGATCGTATTCGATGAATTGATGTCTTCGATGAATTCATATTCCAAGAATATTCAACCGTTTTGTTTGGCGTTGTTTTAGAGGCTAGGGGTATAAAATCATATCGTCCACGTCGGACAAACACTGTTTGATACCCTACTGTCTTTTACAGCTGAAAAAAACGCGGCGTCACCACAAATGCCAATTATGTCTTTGATTCTTTGGAATTGTGGATGTTAACAGCTGGAGAATAATTTCACAATGGCATCTGAAGGATGTTGTAAACATCTAGCTGTCGTCAATTTATTTCGATTATGGCCGTTAAACATACAAAATATTTGACTTGCTGCATTACTAACTCCATACTAACTCCAATACTTCAAAAAATAAGTATTGAAGGGTTCCTTCATCCAGCTACGATCTATGACATAACATTTTATATACTCAGTATGTACGTATATTGTTGTGATAAATCATCGCCTCAAAAGCTTAATCTGAAAACAACCTCATTGTACTTTTCAACATCTGCTCTCCGTCGTTTGTGAATCATCTCGATTAGTTAGGCCAGACTAATTAAATTCTTTGGTTTGTGTTCGCCTAAGCGGTTCAAAACCCCAAAAAACCCGAGCCTGAATGTTTTGTATTAACTCGATTGTCTCAATGTAATATGAGTGTCAATTTGGAAGAATAAAAGCGGAAAATTCTACACTATAACAAATTCACTACAACGTGACATTTTGCAAGCATGAGTATATTTTGCAGAATTAATGGACAGAAAATACTAAGCGGTAAAGTCCTATTCGAATACACTGTACTTTTCTCACAGAAACCTCCAAAAACCTACGCGCGTGAGGACGCGAAACAAAAAAATTAATTACTTCGGCCGTGAAAAGGAGAAACAGAGTAATTCGTGATCGCTTAAGGCAATGTTGTTTGCTTCTCGTGACAAAAGTGTCAACACAGGTGTCTGTCATGATCCCTTTTTTAATAGGAGAGGATGTCGTACTGCTTTATTAGTCTTGCTCAGCAAAGTATATATTTATGTCAGCGCTAATCTAG